>NC_142801.1:75270204-75570204 GCF_049724085.1 Artemia sp. Qi Xiang Cuo | reverse complement strand
GAAAACCATAAGTTTTAATATTTAAACTCTGTAGCTGAAGTTCAAAATTAACATACATAACAATGCTAAAGGCCAGGGTAGCTCGAGTCTCATTTGTTCTTTGATAAAATAGTATATACTGATCACCTTTTGTTTCAATGCTAAATTTGAAAAAAAAAATTAAAATACTGTTGAAACTAGTCAAACTTTGTACAGAATAAAACAAATGCATACTAACTCATGAAACAAGTTTTTTTTTCTAGTATACTAATACAACTCTAATTTCCATTTATATTTCATTCCTTCAATATTTCAATTGTACTAGTCAAAATTTGAGTGATTTCATGAACTTTTCCTTGTTCTCTAGCTAATTGACTGTATCTTGGTTTATTCTTGTGTCTATATTTCTTTGCTCCCCTTTCACTTAGATTTTGCAGTGATTATAAACTTGAGAGTTTAAAATTTGATAATGTCGAAGATGATTGGAATAATTTTAGAAAAATAATTTGTGAAGTTTCTGAAGGTGCATTAGGAAAGAAAGATAGAACTGAAGCTAAGAATATTATTTAAAAAGCTTTATTTTTAATAGAAAGGAGAAATTACTTGTACAAGAATTATCTGAGTGATAGATCGCATGAAAACAAAAGAAATGTAAAGAAAGTGGAGAAAGCATTCAAATATGAACTAAGGAGGTGTGAAGTGGAGGCCATGGATAAAATTGCCGAGGATTTGGAAGATGTAGCTAGACGGCATAATAGTAAAATATTGTACTGGCACGTTAACAAATTGAGAGGGAGTAGTCTATCCGGACTTGTCGCAGTTAAAGATAGGAATGGGGTCGCAATTAGTGATAAGGAAAAAACTAAAGCGAGATGGGTCGAACATTTTGAGAATTTGCTTAACCGAGATAGAGTTGCAGGAAAAAATATAGAGGAAAATGAAAAAGTTTGTGATACCTTGGATGTGAAGGAAGATTTGTTTTGTGAGGAGGAATTAGCCACAGCACTAAAAGGATTAAAGAACAATAAGGCTCCAGGTGCTGATAGGGTAGTAAATGAGTTTCTTAAATATGGTGGCTCTGAGGTTAGAAATAAGTTATTGAAGATTATGAATATGATTTTTGAAAAAGGGGAAGTACCTAACGATTTTAGGAAAACCTTAATTAAGCCACTTTATAAGAAAGGTGATAAAAGATAGTGTGGTAATTATCAAGGCATTAGTCTGGTCTATGTAGGTAGCAAATTGCTTAGTAATATGATACTTTTTAGACTGAGAGATGCCGTAGACAAAGTTTTAAGATAAGAGCAGTTTTCAAACACCTTTGGTCCTCAGTTTTATAGATTATGAGAAATCGTTCGATTCTGTTGATAGAGGAGCTTTAGTAAAGTTCTTATCCTTATATGTTATACCAGAAAAATATATTAAAGTGATTAATGCTATGTACGAGAATAAAACAGCTGCGGTTAAAGCAGGAATTAAGATTAGCAGCTGGTTTTGTATTAAATCAGGAGTTAAGCAGGGTTGTGTTCTATCCCCCTTTATATGGATTATTTTGATGGACTTTGTTTTAAGGAGCACAGGAAAGGCAATGGGAGACCACGGAATCAAATGGGGAGGAAAAAGTCTACTGGACTTGGATTATGCTGATGATTTAAGCATCCTAGATGAAAGTGTGAGCAAAATGAATGAAGTTTTAGAGGTTTTCCGAGTTCAGGGTGCTAGAATTGGTTTGAAAATTAATGTTAGGAAGGCTACTAAGGCTACTTAAGTCACTAAGGCTAGGAATAAGTGAAGATGAAAAGGTGACGTTGGGTAATGAAAAGATTGATCAGGTGGGCAGCTTCACTTACCTTGGTAGTATTATCAAGCCCCAAGCTATACCAAGCTTACCAAGCTATATGAAGAGATCCAAGCTCGGCGAGCAAATGGAGAGACGGATATTGTGATTCGGGGTGGCAAAATCGTATAAGAAAACTTGTCACCTCCAGCCCCTCCAACTCAGATGGAATTCTAAGTGGGCTGCCAAAACCTTTACAGAGATTCTCTTTTAGTGCATTATTAAATGTAAGTGATGCTTTTGCTAGTGGGGAGTGGGACAATTGTTTTTGCAGTGCTAAATCTGGACAAACCATTTATTCGCTGAGTTCTGAAAGATCATCAACTCCCTCTGATAGGGGAAGCTGTGGGAAGATTAGTGCCCTTAGTGTTATTTTCAGCAATGTTGACTGTCTAACTTCAAAGTTTCAAGAAATTAAGTGTGTTATTACATCAGGCGCTTCAGATATTTATGCCTTCTGTGAAGTGAAACCAAAAAGGACTACTATCCCTCTGACGGAACAACAGATACAGATACCGGGATACAAGATAATCAGCAACCTATCAAAGCAAGAAGGAATGGGAATTGTCCTATTCATCTGAGATACTTTCCAGGTAAGAAATATTAATATTGAATATGAGCCTTACCTAGAACAAGTGTGGATTTCTATAAACCTACGTGGTGAGCCAATACAGATTGGTACAATTTACAGAAGTCCGAGTTCCCTTAATTTAGAAAGGTCCTTTTTAGAAGTAGTAAAATCAATTGATAGAAAAATTGCGCTGACAGCAAACCTTCTCATAGTCGGGGATTCTAACCTACCTTTCGTCCAATGGATAGATGGGTGTTGCTATTCTGGACAGAAATCAGTTGCACCATTTCTTGAGTGTCTAGCTAAATATTCACTTTACCAAGCTTTAATTTTTCCGACTAGGCACCGGGATGGCCACCCCCATCTTTGCTGGACCTCGTAATAGTAAACGACCATGAAGCGCTCTTAAACGTGGCCCCACTACCGCCCTTCGGTGCAAGCGATCACGCTGCCATACGATGCTCCCTTAGACTGTATCCAGAAAAATCAGTTTTTACCAAACATGTGTATAGAGATTACCGTCTGATGAAGCAAGAGTTGGTGGGGCAGGATTGGTCCTTTATCACTGAGAATGATGTTGATAAATCGTGGAGTATGATAAAGAAAATACTGCTAGAGGTCTCAAAGAAAAAATACTGCAGTAAGATGGGCTCGTAAACCCAAAACGCTACTATTTATGACCAAAGAATTAAAGAGAGCAAGAAATAAAAAGAAAAGGTATTGGAGACTATATAAACAGAATATACACAATAAGAACCACTACACAAAATATACCAAGACACGAAATCAAGTCAGAAATCTATCCAGAAATTTATTTGAACAGCATGAGGAGGCTGTAGCGGCAGCAATCAAGTTAAATCCAAAACTCTTTTGGAATTATGCCTCAGTCTATAAACCTGGTAGACACTCTGTTATGTGACTTAAAGATAATGACAGTATAATAGATGACCCATTAGAAAGTGCCAATGCCGTAAATAGGCAGTTTACATCTGTATTTACTCAACCTGATAATGCCCCTCTTCCAGACCCCCCCCCGGATCCCCTCATAACCCCTATGCCCCTGCGTAACGTCACTCGGGTCGATGTCGGGGCACACCTAAAAAAGTTGAATACAAATAACTCGGTGGGACCTGATGATGTACACCCAAGGCTTCTTAAAGAATTGCATGTTGAACTATCAGGCCCGCTTAGTCACCTTTTTCAGAAATCCCTTGATGAACAGTGTATCTCGCAGGATTGGCGCACGGCCCACATAACTCCCATACATAAGGGTGGCAGCAAAGAAGACGCAAGCCATTACCAGCCAATCAGTGTCACCTCTGCAGTTGGGAAGCTACTAGAAGCGATTGTTAACACTGCAATCCTGAAACACTTGACAACCAATAAACTATTCTCATCATGTCAGCATGGCTTTAGGTTTGGTCGGTCGGTTCAAACAAACTTTATTGATTCTTATAATTATATCACCGATCTTCTAGACCAGGGGTTCCCAGTCGACATCATACTACTCGATTTGGCAAAGGCTTTTGACAAAGTCTGCCATAAAAGACTTCGAATCAAGCTCCAAGCTATTGGGGTGAGTGGTTTTGTGGTTGAGCGGCTGATGGAGTTGTTAACAGATAGGAAACAGATGGTTAAAGTATTTGGCGAGGATGGAAGAAAGTTTTTCTCCAAGGTGGCCGCTGTTGGAAGTGGTGTCCCCCAGGGCACGGTTTTGGGTCCGACTTTATTTAATATATATATATAAATGACGTGCCAAAAATCCTAAATAATAAAGTAAGCCTCTACGCTGATGACTCGAAACTTATCGGTCGTGCAGACACAGCGGAGAATATTAAGTCGATCCAACTGGACCTCGATACATTCACTCACTGGACTAATATTTGGAGGCTTGAATTCAACGCATCAAAATGCAAGACTCTCCACCTTGGGAAGAAAAACCCACACACTCAGTTCCATATGGATTGTAGGAATGGGTCCTGAAATGCCATTTCCAGCAGCCACGCGGAGAGAGATCTTGGTGTCCTGGTAGACGACGAATTGAAATTTCATATTCATGCACAAGTAACTATTGGAAAGGTTAATCAGACTCTTGGCTTAATCAAAAGAACGTTCACTAGCAGATCTCCAACTGTTATGACCAAGCTATAGAAGAGTCTAGTTCGACCAAGGCTAGAGTTTGGAATGTGTATCGCATGCCCAATCAATAAGACAGACCAAGCAGCTCTAGAATCAGTCCAGAGGAGGGCAATGAAATGTATTAGAGACCTCTATGATGTCCCTTATCCATCCCGTCTCCCTAAGCTTAGAATACCATCTCTAACATATCGTCACAAACGAGGCGATGTGATAACAGCATACAAGCTCCTAAATGCTGAGTTTACCAGTCCTGGCCTTTTTCACCCGGACAATTCAAACTGAACTCGTGGTCATTCTCAAAAGCTATTCCAGAAACGAACCAACACCACACTAAGGAGCAAGTTCTTTTGAAATAGACTTGTCATCCTATTGAACTCTTTAAGTGAAAAAACAGTACACTCTGACATCGTGGATATATTCGAAACATCAGTGGACCTGAAGTGTCTCAACAACCCGTGGCGAACCAGTGGGGACACCACAAATAGTGATTAACCATCATCACTAAAGCTGGTGGACACTGGATTTTTCCTATTGCTAGCAAGTGTAATTTAAAGTAATTTAAGGCAATTATTAGTAAAGATGGTGGGAGCAGTGAAGATGTTAAAAATAGAATAGCCAAGGCTCAGGGTGTTTTTTCACAGTTAAAAAAAAGTCTGGAAGAATAGGAAGATAAGTCTGCAAACCAAGATTAGAATCTTAGAAGCTACAGTGATGACAGTGGTCAAATATGCCTCTCAAGCATGGACGCTCCAAAAAGCGGATGAAGATTTGCTAGATGTTTTCCAGAGAAATTGCTTAAGGATTGTTCTGGGTACACGGCTGACTGACCGTATTTCAAACAATAGGCTATACGAAAAATGTGGTTCAATAAAGCTTTCTAGGTCTATAATGAAAGAAAGGTTGAGGTGGTTAGGGCATGTTGTGCGGATGAAGGATGACAGATTGCCGAAGATTGTTCTTTTCGGCCAACCATCTAGGGCTAAACGGAAAGTAGGTCGTCCCCTTCTGGGGTGGGAGGACGTCATAAAGAAAGATTTAAAGGAAATGGGAACTTCGTGGACAGGTGTAAAAAGGGAGGCTTTGAATAGATTGGGGTGGAGGAGGAGCGTGCGTAGCTGTGTTGGCCTCAGGCGGCTTGGTGCTGCGATGAGTTGTTAGTAGTAGTAGTATAAATGAATTATTGCTAGAGACGGAGAGAAACAGAGAAGTGGCGTGATTTCGTCAAAATCCTGGGGGAGGGGGGCAAATTTGGAACAAATTTTCCCAAATCAAGTGAAAATGACAGTAAAAGGTTTAGGCCCTAGGGATCATTGATCAGTCCCTGGAGTTGTGTTTTATTTGTTTGTTTATGTTCAATAAAGTCAAAGTTCAAAACTAAAAAATAGGCTATATAGTACCATAAGGGAAAAGATATGCTAAGGCCCGTTTCTGTGGTTGTGCAGGCTTATCTTAATTTTGATAAGATATATGAAGAAACTAAATTTCAGGTGGGAGGGGGGGGGGGACGATGGTCTGGAGGGAGGGAGCAAAACCAAGGTCTGGGAGGGGCATCTACCCCCCTCTCCCCCATAGCAAATTACAGAGATGGTTCGTTTTGCTTTAACAAGTACTGGTAATCTGCCACCGAATTCAGTCAACGAACGATAACAAGCAGGAGTAAAGAACTAATTGCGCTGACAGTTCCAGAGTCACTAAAAAAAAAGATTTCAATGGTTGTAAAAAAAAAAAAGAGATTTTTCAAATTCAAATTTTACAGAGGGAACAAAGGATACCTGGCTACACCAATGAAGAAGGAAATCTTTTGGCTTTTTACATTTTATGCCTATGGCGCAAAGTTCAGAAACAGCGCTTTACCTCACATATCTGAGGAAATTCCTTTTTTTGCGCTTAAAAAATAACATGAAGCCAACTGTTCACACTTCTGTGTTCCGAAGTCCAAAGAGTACTTGAGAAATAAACCTTTATTTATTCTTGACATACTCTATTTTTGGAAAACAAAACATAGGTTACTTTTCTTTAAATAAAACAATATCTGTTGTATTTTTTCTTCAAAATTGCTTCAGAATGAGTTTTACTTCTGGAAATTTCAGAAACATCATATCCGATATTCTATTTTTGTTTAAGTTCATCATATTTGCTTGAAGCAAGTTATTTCAGAAGCATCTCTGCTGAAACTCAAATTCAAAACCCATTGCAGGTCGGATCACCTAGATCAAGGGTATGTTACCCAGGGACTTTATGTCAGAATATAAAAAGAGGGAAGAATGATAGACCCTTAAAGACTCGACTGAGGGAGGCGTCAACAAAGAAAAAATCCAGACGAAAATAACTTTATAAAAAAATAACGTCTGCTTCGCCGAACTGTGTGAAAATAGCACTATTATGCCCGTACTAAAAGTTTGTCTAACGAACATAAAGAGAAGTGAGATCACAAAATATTTCCAAACCTCAAAAAAAGATCGTTTTGGGGCTCAAATATTCAGCAGTTCTTAAGTTTCGACCAGTCCTGTGGGATATGTCCCTTCCTAAATATATGCAGGGGCATATAATAAAATTTTTTCGAAGTTTATGGGATCCTGTTCTTGAGGGGCGGGGGTTTGAATTAAACAGTACCAAAATACAGGATTTTTTATTTCATTTCAGCATTTCTAGTGAAGAGGAGAAATGGGCCAGAAGAGCTCCACCACGTGGGCGCATGTGTCCCTGTGTACAGACACGTTTACAGCGTTGTGCCGTCTTTTGTTTCTCTTTAATTTATAAGCCCAACCTTTGAGTCCGGTTACCTAGTCACTAGAGGGGAGGTGGAGTTTGAAACCCCAATACATGTACTTTGTATCTCTTGGTAATACCAGTAAATTTGTCAAAAAAAGCAACAAAAAAACTTATGAAAGCTTGAACAAATTGTAGGAACCACAATAGGAAGGACGGTATATTCGTAAAAACAGCAGAAAGAAGGCATATAATATGAATATAGGAAGAAAAAATCATAAAATCTAGAAGGGTTAGACTAGTATGATTTCCTTATACGTGAGAAAAAAGGGAAAGAAATAAAAAACCTTTAATAAAATCTGGATTACAATTTGTACCTAAATTGTTTTGAATGACTCGACTCAATGCAACACAACAATAAAAAGTTCACTTCAAGTGAACTTTGACACTTGCGGAACAAAGAACTATGATCCACGCGCCCTTTCACCGGAAAAAGATCAGCCAACTGATAATGAAATAACAAACAGTAAAAAACAAAAAAAATTAGGGCCGAGTACTTTTGGGTCGACTAGTCACAGGGTCATTGGTAAAGACACTAGCTTCCTAGTTCTAATATACATCGAACAATTTGAATATGTTTTTGCAAGAGACAAGGAGGTTCGCCTGGCACAGATGCCGATCACCCAATACTCCGCCCTCAGCCAGGAGTTTTGTGTGTTAATGGGGTTAAATCATCCAACGCTTCATTTGTTTTCCCATAGATTCCTCAAGGTACCCATTTGAAGCTGGGTGGCATATCCCTTTGGCTTGTCTTACAGGAAAATGACACTAATTCTAGCCCCAACCAAAGAATAAGCGTGACCGAGACTTGAACCATTGGCCGTTCGCTTGTGATTTCAGTGTACCAACCAGGACCGTATCCAGGGGGGAGACTCCCCCTCCCCAAAATTTTTGGGCAACTCGTAAAAACGTAAAAAAGCATATCAACGATTTTTTTATGTTTTTTTGTAACAAACCTCCCCCCTCCCCTCACCACCGAACAAAAAACCTGGATACGGCCATGGTGTCACCCATTCGGCCAAGATAGACAAAATACTTTCTATCTTATTCTAATAATACTAATTTATATCGTAGGTATACGTCGAAGATTGATAAATTAAATGTCGATTTTGTTTCCTAAGTTGTCTTTTTTCTAAAATGTGAAAATGTTGATTGGAAAACTTTTTTGTTAGACATATTTTTTTTGGCTATTTCTCAGAAATAGTCTATTAAACAATAAGGACTCATTAGATACTGTCCTTTGCCTTAAAAGTGTATTCCCAAATTCCTACATTTTGGTTATGACTAGTTTAATGTAGCTATGTACGATGCCATTTAAGTACCTTGTATTTGGTTCCTAATTATGCATTGGTTCTATGTGAGTTTGACTTTTGTGTTTGGGAGATATGTCAATTACTTTTTTGACATTAAAAATACAGAAATAACTAGGGACACTGACGATAAAGATTGATGAAGATTGTCAAAGAGCAGAAATTATATTTTTAAATATTCTTTTAGGCGTGCTTTGGCCACTCAGAGTCTGTAACACGTCTACTTTATATACTAAGAGCGGGATTTATAAACTGAAATTTTTTTATTGAAACACAAAACAGCTAAACACATTGAAAACCTCTCTAAATCGAGATCAAATTTTATGTAAATTAGTGATACGTTCTTTGAAGTGGAATCTGCGAAGTTAGGTTCAGTTGCAATTTACAAATATTATGAAATAAGGGCCCCTACAGAAATTCCATAAGGCATTATGGCTTTTAAATTTGTTTTCGCTTAGGAGTGGAGCCAAAGAGCTTAAACTGTAATTTATTTATTTTCGTTAACATCAAATTCATTTGACGAGTTTGTAACTTGCCATTGCCACTTATAAACAAGGCCGTACCCAGGGGGGGGGGGGATGTGCAGGAGATATAAAATGGATAGGGGAATAATGGATATAAACACATTTTTCATGTGTTTTTGAGGTTTTTTATGTAAACCACCCCCCCCCCCCCCCCCCGAAAAAACCCTCCACGAAAAAAAAATACTGGGTACGGCCTTACTTACAAATCAATCGGGTACAAGAAACTTTAGTTAAAGAATGATTTTACAATGATGCCACTTGTGGCGTACTGAGGAGGATTAGACCAGCAAATCCTGTAGGAAACAATATTTTGTACTCAATAATTTTCTCCTTTTTGAGCTGTTACTCCCTTATATACCCTTTCACTGAGTTGAACAAGAGCTTTATCTTGGGTTACTAGAGCTTTATCTTCACTTATGAAAAAGATGGTTACAGCTTTTTGCGTTTTTTGAACATTTCTGGTCTTCCGAGGGGACGGGGGGGGGGAGGGTTGGCACTCCTATGTCTTCCCACACGGTTGCCCTTGCATGAAATAAAACCTAAGTCTCTTTCATAAAGCAAAATGGTTTAAATCTCTGAAGTATTTTCGACCCACGCCAACATATTTGCAGTAATACCATTATTGCATGAACACATAGAGAAGTCAATATTACAAAGAGTCAAGAAAAAAAAAAGAAAACACATTTTTTTTAGATAAGAATATCCAAATTAAAATAACTTTTTTTTGTTTAATTTAGTGTATTGTTGATTCATGTGGTCTCTGTGGCCAAAATTCGGCAGCCAGGGTTTCTGTCAAGGTCTAATATTTCAATGTATTTCACGTAATTTTTGCAAATATTTCACTTATTTCGCATATTTTCTATTTATTCATAATTTCAGGACCTCATATTTCATATATGTACTTTCATTATGATTTCAAAGACGTGGAAAACCCCAAAGACTCACGGGATTCTTTCTAGGAAGGAGGAGGATTTCATGCTTAATAAAACGGGCATCTTTGGGCACAACAAAAATTTAGACTTTTCTGCATTTTGGAGGCCAGGCCCCTTACCCACCTAAAAAAAAATCAAAGGGTAGTTGTGCTCAAACAGATTTTAAGGATTTTCCCTTACTCCCACCCCTTCCATGTTAAGGCATTGTCATTTCCTCTATTTTTTATATTACTTGTTTTATAGCCAAATTTTTTCAAATGGTTTTCTTTTTTTTTTATTTGGATATACACAATCTTAAAAATCATAAACATACTATCATATTTTACGCAAAATTCGACAAAGACGTCAAAGAACGCAAATAACGCATCTAGTAATTTAAATGACTATTTCCATGCTTGCCGAAGAGCTTTCTTAGCAGCAAGTTTTCTCGTTACTATCGACGATGCGATTAGTCCCAGAAGCACTGTTGATATTAACCAGTGATCAAAATCATCTTTTAAAACATCAAATGTCTTTGACGGCATAACAAGAGTGAAAAATAAATCTGAAAAGAAAAAATATCACATCAATCATTGGATGAACAAAAAAAAGCGTAATTATTTTTATAACAATCGGGTGTCTCTGAGCGAAAAAATACATATTATTAACAATTGTTTATGCTCTGACAACACTAACATTATTGGAGAAGTTTTTTTTTTATAACAATCGTGTCTCTCTGAGTTAAAAGACAAATGCTATTAATAAATGCTTGTGAAGTTATTTATCAACATTAATGGAGAAAATTGTTGATAAATTATGAACACGAAGTACAAAAAAAGTCGAACGGTAAAAATTATTATAGTAAATTTCTTCATTTAAGAAATAATTACAGACAACTCTTATATTTTACGGTTTTTTACTGTATTTTTATTCTTATTTAAAAGCTTGAAATACTGTTTTAAGTAAAAGTTTACATTTGAACATCCCATTTTTGAATTCAAAATCCAATTAATCTTCCTACGAATTTTTAGTAGTAAACTTTTTTGTCTTAACAATTTGGTTTCCACAAGCTAACAGAAAATTGTCACTAATAACTGTTTTAAAGTCATTTAACAACATTATTCTAAAAAAAAAAACTGTCGATGGATTATGAGCGCGAAATAAAAAAAATGGAAAGGTAAAAATTATCCATGCAAATTCCTTCAATTAAAAAATACGCTCGGACGACTATTAAATTTTACAAATTCGTATTGCATTTTTTACTTGTTTAATCCTTGTTTACACCTGAAGGTCTCATTTCAAATTTCCTGTCCAAAAAATCTTTCAACGAATTGTTAGTACCCAACTTTGTATTAGTAAACAATTGCGTTTCCACAATCTAACACCTACAATTGGCCAAAATTGATCGATATAAATTGCGTTAAATGTCTTACATCTCTTTTCTGTATCTTTTGATTCCATAAGACTCTATCCAACAAGAGCCCCCAAGGGCCTGCAGTCTATCAGATAAGATGAGGAAAAGATATTCGTAAAGAAGAAAAAACGAGGATATTTCCAGCCAGTAAAAATGAGAAAAATATTGCAAATATTGTGTTGCATTTAATATTAAATGCAAATATTGTGGCCGAGATCTCCGCACCCGTCTTCAGTGCAAAAATAGAAAAAAAACGTACAAAAAAACAAATATAAGAAGGCCTTTCGAGACAATAGCAGGGTCTTTATCTTTCGGTTTCAATAATATTCATTTCCCAATGTGCCTTAGCACATTTTTGTTTATTTGCAACAGGAAAGAAGACAATAAACAAACAATATTTACCAGTCACAGAGAATGAGTCATTAGAGATAAAAACCATTCTTACACACAGTGACAAAGTTACCGGCAAAACCGCTTCGGTCATGCATCATACATCATGGGTAGATTCTACATCATACATACATACGTACATCATACATCATACACAGCTAAAATTATCATCAAAAGATAAACCGTCTCAACGATTTATTAGAAACCTTTCGTAAAAGCCGTCCTAGCCGACCGGCTGGCGCTCCAGACTTGAAATCCTGAGGTCAGGGGTTCGAGTCCTGGTGTCGCGGATTATTTGGTTTGGAACGGGGTCAATTGTGTGACCCTGTAAGCTTATCCAGAGTCGACCCAGCTCTAAATAGGTACCTGAAGAAAACGTGGGGGAAAACACGTGAAGCGTCGGATGATTCGCCGCCCAACCACGCATTACACTCCCGACAGAAGGCATCAAATCAGGAGATTGGTACCTGCTCAACACAGACCATTGGCTAGCATTTTATTTTATCCTTAGCTGTCATGACCTGCTTATTTAATCCCTCCCCCCACCCCAGTCTTAAAAGACAGGAGGGGTAAGTTTGCCTGAGTTTTTTCTCGCCATCAGTACTTTCTCCAATCAAGAGAGGCGTCTTATAGTTAAATTTTTAACATTTAAAATAACACCATTCAAAACATCACTTACACTTAGCGTGTACGATTTCATTGGCTGATAAACAAATTATCCTAGGCACTACGAAACACAAAAAAGCACGGCTCGCCTGTTTTGAGGTGTCTTTCTTCTATAAGGTAATCTTAAATTATCCCCATACAAAATTCCAGGTAATACTTAGAATAAGAATAGAGAGAGAGAGAGAGAGAGAGAGAGAGAGAGAGAGAGAGAGAGAGAGAGAGAGAGAGAGAGAGAGAGAGAGAGAGAGAGAGAGAGAGAGAGAGAGAGAGAGAGAGAGAGAGAGAGAGAGAGAGAGAGAGAGAGAGAGAGAGAGAGAGAGAGAGAGAGAGAGAGAGAGAGAGAGAGAGAGAGAGAGAGAGAGAGAGAGAGAGAGAGAGAGAGAGAGAGAGAGAGAGAGAGAGAGAGAGAGAGAGAGAGAGAGAGAGAGAGAGAGAGAGAGAGAGAGAGAGAGAGAGAGAGAGAGAGAGAGAGAGAGAGAGAGAGAGAGAGAGAGAGAGAGAGAGAGAGAGAGAGAGAGAGAGAGAGAGAGAGAGAGAGAGAGAGAGAGAGAGAGAGAGAGAGAGAGAGAGAGAGAGAGAGAGAGAGAGAGAGAGAGAGAGAGAGAGAGAGAGAGAGAGAGAGAGAGAGAGAGAGAGAGAGAGAGAGAGAGAGAGAGAGAGAGAGAGAGAGAGAGAGAGAGAGAGAGAGAGAGAGAGAGAGAGAGAGAGAGAGAGAGAGAGAGAGAGAGAGAGAGAGAGAGAGAGAGAGAGAGAGAGAGAGAGAGAGAGAGAGAGAGAGAGAGAGACGGAGAGAAGGAGAGAAAAGAACGAAGAGGGGAGAAGGAAGAAATAATAAGGAGGACTACCTAAGCCGTAGACAAAGACTAGACTAGTCGATTCCAGGTCTGCTGGATCCGTACGAATCCCAGTAATAGGACCAAGTGTTTTATTGTAGTTGATAATTCCTTCAGGTGGGATTGGTAATTCAGGTACATACGGAATTAGCCCCTCTCTTGGTTCGTTAGAGTGGACTGTAGGTCTTCTTGGATCTAAGAAAGATCTGGGCATTTCTAGGATGCCTCTTGAGGGCACAGCCACTATAAAAGAAATTATGAATATTATTTCATTGTTACTTATGGCATTTCCATTTTTTAGCTATTATTTATTGAAAATAGCTGTACGATATTGAAATAAGCAAGAATTCAACTTCTACAGGACAGGCATCATTATTTGCTATTTCTCAAGTTGAGTTTAATCTACTTAACTTAGTCAAGTTACTTAGATCTGAATGAGACTCATAATGAGATTTATAAAATAAAATTGATTCTAAAAAACTTAGCTTATTTTCATTCTTCAAAGAGTGTCTTAGGTTTGGAATAAACTTCGTCCAAGCATAAACGTACTAGACAGTTTTTACCATTTCAAATTTGTCTTGTTTAAATATAAATGTTTTCACTTTTATAACTTTAATAAATCAAATAATATTAACATTTTGATTACTAACTATCAGTATATGTATATTAAACTGACAATGCATATTCATTTGTATTTTTTCAGTAAAGTGCACATTTTGTTCTGGCCTTGGGAAGCCATAGGGGTTTTGCGCCCAACTTATGTTAATTTCTGCTCGTTTTGAATTTGACTCGGTTAATTATTATAGTTTCTGTTCGTTTTGGGTTTCATTTATTTATCGATGCTGATTTATGGTAGTTTCACGCTTTATAGATTATTTGATTTTATTTTTGCTCATTTCTTATTTAATGGAGTTCTTTACTTTTCTTTGAAAAACTTATTTTAAGGAAGGAGTTTTTTAAATTAATTTCTGTTCGTTTTATATTGACATAGTCTTTCCATGGAAATAATACTTTAAATCTTTTCGTTTCTTAAGACTTTATAGTTTGGCCTGCTATTTGTATGCTGGAGAAGAATTTTCAGCAATTTTTAATAACATACACCCTTTTAAAAATCAAGATACATTTAGTAGAATGTAATATAGTTTTATGACTCCTCTATTTGACCTGAAATGAACACCTTGACATAATTCGCAAAAAAATCTGTTTACTTTCTTTGATAGCTTGGATACACTTACGCTATTTTGATTTGGTTAAATTTTAAGAGCAGAAATGGAGGGTTGGCGTGGGAGGGTGAGCGTCGGAGTGGAAGGGGGATTAGTTGCCCTCAAATCACTTTCGACTATTAAAAAGGGAATCAGTCATTTCTAATTTTAATCGAATGAGCCCCTTTCAAAGTTCCCACGACAACTCCTTCAATACGAAGTGCTCTGGTCTAAACAACAACAACAACAACAAATAATACATTATACCCACTTCGATCTTTACTATAAAAATGTCAAGGCTTCCAATCACTTTCGACTATTAAAAAGGACGCTAGGCCTTTCAATTTCCAATAGAATGACCTCTTTTGGATACGACAAGGGTTTCTAAAGACACCTTATATGCTCCAAGGGCATAACGTGCAAGCCTTAATCCAAGATATGTTAGGGTGGTTGTCATCCTCTAAGACCGAATTTCTAGAACTTTCAACTACGTTAAACAACATGGCTATCTCAAAATTTTAATTGGATGTGTTTGGGGAAATGGTGGCCGTGAAAGGGGCGGTAGCCGCTCTCCAATCACTTTCAACTATTAAAAATGGCCCTAGCCCTTCCAATCTCCAGTCAAATGAGTACTTTTGAAGTTTCTACGACAAAACTTTCAATAAAAATCTTATATGCCCCCATGACATAACTTACAACCCTTGCCTTGAGTGCTGGTTTGGGGATGTCATTCTCGAAGACCTAATTTCCAGAACTTTCTACTACGTTGAAAAAAATGGTTATCTGAAAATTATGATTGGATTTGTTTGGAGGAAAGGTGGGCGTAAGAGGGGGATTAGTTACCCTCCAATCACTTTCGATTATTACAAAGGGTACTAGCCCTCTCAATTTCGAATTGAATGAGCCTCTTTTGAAGTTTTACGAAAACTCTATTTATAAAAACCTTATATACCCCAGGGCGGAATTTACAACCTTTGCCCTGGGGGCTCTGGGGGGTTTGTTATTCTTAAATAAATAATTTGTATAACTTTCAACAGCGTTGAACAAAATGGCTATCTCTAAACTTTGCATGAAAGTGTTTTAGAAAATGGTAAGTGTAAGAGGGGGGTTAATTACTCTCCAATCACTTTAGACTATTAAAAAGGGCAATTTCAATTTCCAATCAAATGAGCCCTTTTTAAAATTTCTATAACCACTTTCAATATAAACTTTATATGCCCCCAGGGCATAACTTAGAACCCTTGCACTGAGGGCTCTGAGGGGGTTATCATCCTAAAAGACCTAATTTCAAGAATTTTCAACGACGTTGAACAAAATGGCTATCTCGAAATTTTGATTGTATGTGTTTGGGGAAATGGTGGGCTTGAGAAAGGCGTTAGTTGCTCTCCAATCACTTTCAACTAGTAAAAAAGGCACCAGCCCTTTCAATTTCCAATTGAATGAGCCCTTTTGAAGTTTCTACGCTTTCAATAAAAACCTTATACGCCCCCACGGCATAACTTACAACCCTTGCCCTGAGGGATGTGGGGGGGGGGGGTAGTCATCCTTAAAGATCTAATTTCCAAAACTTTCAACTACGTTGAATAAAATGGCTATCTAAATTATTTATTGGATGTGTTTTGAGAAAAGATGGACGTGAGAGGGGGGTTAGTTGCCTTCAAATCACTTTCGACTATTAAAAAGGGCACTAACCCTTTGAATTTCCAATCGAATGAGCCCTTTTTCAAGTTTCTAAGACAAAGATTCCAACAAAAACCTTATATTCCCCCAGGGCAAAACTTATAAGCATTACCTCGAAGACTGTGGGGGAGTGTCCTGCTTAAAGGTATAATTTCCTGAACTTTGAACTGCGTGGAACAAAATGACTATCTCGAAATCTTTATTGGATGTGTTTGGGGAAATGGTGGGCGTGGAAGGGGTGTTACTTGCTTTCCAATCACTTTCAACTATTAAAAAGGGCACTAGCCATTTCAATTTCCAATAGAATGAGCCCTTTTTGAAGTTTCTACGACAACGCGTTCTATTAAAATCTTATATGCCCCCTGGGCATAATTTACAACCCTTGCTCTGAGGGCTGTGGGGGGGGGGAGGGGGATGTCATCCTCAAAGACCTAATTTCCAGAACTTAAAACTACGTTGAATAAAATGGCTATCTTAAAGTTTTGATTAGATGTGTTTGGGAAAAAGTGGTCGCGAGTGGTGGGTTAGTTACCCTCTTATCTCTTTCGACTATTAAAAAGGACACTAGGACTTGGCACTTCGAATTGATAAGCCTTTTTTAAAGTTTCTACGACAAAACCTTCTATAAAAAACCTTATATTCCCCCAGGGCATAACTTACAACCCTTGCCCTAAGGGCTGTGGGGGACTGTCCTCAAAAACATAATTTCTATCTGTAAATTAACTACGCTCAAAATGGCTATCTCAAATTTTTGATTGGTTGTGTTTTGGGGAAATGATGGGCGTGGGGGGGGGGCGAGTTGCCCCACAGTCACTGTTGACATTTAAAAAAGGTACAAGAACTCTCAATTTTAAATCGAATGGGCCTCTTTTGAAGTTTTTACGACGACCCCGTCCAAATGAAGTGCCAGCTCAAGGAAAAAATAATAAATAGTACATTGTGCCAGCATCGTTCTTATATGCCCTCAGAGCATAACTTAAAACCCTTTCCCCGAGGGTTTTGGGGGAGTGTCCTCCTCAAAAATATTTTCTATCTGTAAATCAACTACGCTGAACAAAATGGCTTTCTCAAAATTTTGATTGGATGTGTTTCGGGGATTGATGGGCGTGGGGGGGGGGCAAGTTTCCCTTCAATCACTTCGACTATTAAAAAGGGCACTAGCCACTCCAATTTCCAATCGAATGAGCCCCTTTCGAAGTTTCTACGACAACTCCTTCGATACGAAGTGCCCGGGTATGGAGGAAAAAAAACACATTGTGCCCACATCGTTCTTTACTTTTTATTATTTTTATTTCTCATTCTCCTAATTTGAAGTTTACTTCTGGTCTTGTTCTCACTGATCTTTCTGATCACTTTCTTATTTATCTATCACTTTTTGTGCCTCAAACTGAGATTGCTGTGGATGAGCGGGGTGAGTCTTCTTTTAGAACTTTCACAGATAAAGAAATTTCTAATTTAATAAATAGTCTTCAGAGTAATGACTGGTCTAGTGTTCTTGAAGCTAATGATGTTGAATATGCAACGAGTTTATTTTTGTGTCGTATGGGAACCTGTTAGACAGGCATTTTCCTCTTAGAAAGAGGCAAAGGAATTCCAAACCCAAGTGCCCTTGGATGTCTAGAGGCATGATCAATGCTACACATATCAAGGCGTCTCTGTTGTAAAAGTAAAAAAGCTGCAAGTAAAAGTAAGACACAGGATGATCTTTTGTAGTATAAACTTTATAAAATGTACTTACTTCTTCAGTACGTGCAGTCGCGTCGAACTGATGAGTGTAAGGGGAATTTGCGAAAGGTTTGGACTGTAGTTAATGAAGCTCTTTCCCACAAGAAAATCAAACGACCCCCCCCCCCCATGTCATTACATGAAAGCTGATGGATCTATTGTGGACAAAATTCTTCAGCGAGCGCCTTCAATTCGTATTTCACCACACTTCCTTCGGTTCCTAATCCACCCCAGAGTAGATAATAGTTTTCCCTTAGCAGAAAAGCCATTTTTCCTTTCCGCATGCAGTGATACCGAAATTTCTAATATTATTTCTCACCTTTCAAGGAGTGGTTCAGTTGACGGTTTTGGTTTGAATTGTTATGTTCTTTAAAAAATTGGTCAGTTTGTTTCTAGCTCCATCTCACAAATAACTACTCTTTCTTCTGGTGTTTTCCTTATTTATTTAAAGTTGCTAATGTTGTACCTTTGTATAAAAAGGTGATTCATCTCTAATTTCAAACTATAGACCTATTTCTCTTCTTCCTGTAATCTCTAAGGTTGTTGAAAAAGTAATCGTAGACTCTCTTCATTTGTATTTAGTACTAATGCGACTGCAGGAAATTCTCTCATATATAAGCATCAGTATGGCTTTCGTCCCAGTTTTTCTACCTTGTACGCACTTTCAGATGCATCAGAGTTTGTGCGTGTTAATCTTGACAAGGGCTTGTGTGTTTTGGGTGTATTTCTTGACTTTTCAAGGGCATTTGATATGATCGTTCACTCTGTTCTTTTGTCTAAATTATCTTTATTTGGAGTGCAGGGAATCCCACTTGAATGGTTTAGGTCTTACCTCTCAGGGAGATCTCAGTATGTTTCGGCTAATGGTACTTCTTCCTCTACCTTCCCTATTTTGAAAGGTGTCCCACAAGGCTCTGTGCTTGGACAACTTTTGTTTTTAATTCATATCAATCTTGTTGATGGTCTTCATCCCCTTGTGCACCCTATTCTTTTTGCTGACGACAGTAACTTTTTCATTTCTACAGTGGACCTGCCATAGTGTCACTTCCCTAGCTCAAGGACTTCTTGATAAAGTAAAAGATTGGTGCTGGTCAAATGGTATGACTCAACAGCCGAAAAAGCGCCATTGTACACATCAGGACCCCTTATCGTATGAGAGACGTAAGGGAGCCAATCATCCTGACTTGTGGGAATGATGCTATACCGCAAGCTGCGATGGTGAAATTTCTTGGTGTGTATCTTGACTGTTTTCTTTCCTTTAAACCCAATGTAACTCATACCCGCTCCCTTGTCCTCCGCCAGTCTTCAATGTTGCACAGGGCTAACTCATTTCTTCCCCCAGATGTTATGCTTTCTCTTTATTATGCTTTTATTTTTCCTTACCTTTCTTATTGCTGTTCTGTCTGGGGTAGTGCTAATAAATCTCTTCTCTGCTAACTTCAAAGAGCCCAAAATAGGGCAGTGAAGGCTACTATTCTTCTACCTCAGTTCTACCCTTCCTCTGATCTTTATAATGATACTGGAATAGCTCCGCTGGATCGTATTGTGGGTAAAAGTTACCTTTATTTAGCGCATTCTGCTTTTTCAGGTACACTTCCACCATCACTGCAGCAATTTTTATTACGGTCAGGCTCAGGTAGGTACTCTTCTTTATAACGTAGTTCTTCACGCAGATTTATTTTACCCAAACAATCATCTACAGCTGCTCAGAGGTCTCCTGTTTTTCAATCAGTTCTACTATGGAACTCCATCCCTGCTGACGTACCTTTATTTCTTTCTGCAAAGGCAGTTTCTCGTCGGGTCTTTCCATTTTTGAATTTTTTTTTATTTTTTTTCTATCCTAGTTTATATGTCTCTCTTCTTTTAATTTAATATATTTTTTCAGATTTTAAAATCTTTTTGGATTCTGTCCCAATTTTAGTTTTTTCTTCATTTAATTTTTTTTTCAGTTATATGTTAATGTCCTTGTCTTGTTCCAGTGTTTTTTTTTGTTTTTTTTTATTTTTTTATTGTATGTGCTTTTTTTTATGTGCTTTATAAAAGTCTTTTACTTTTATTTTGTTGGCCCATTACAAGCAAAGCTTCTTAGGCGTGTAATTACTTTACGTTTTGTAATTGTTTTCTTTTAGTATTAATAAAATGAATTGAACTGAATTGAGTATGTAGACCTAGTATTTTCAGTAAAGGACTAACTATGATGTAACAATGAAAGTAAAGGATTGAGGGGATGGCAGCCCTTCTTATTTTGTATTAGGCAACTGAATATTTTCACCAGAATTCGGTAAACCATTCGGTAACTCAGAATTTTCTTTTCAATAATATGATCTTCTAATTACACTATTTCCTACATCTATTATTACCAGTGAAATAATTACCTAGAATATGTTTATTGGTAAGTCCCAGATGCGTTATTGTTTCTGTCATAGCACTTATTGCAGCCGGGAAGATATATGCTTGCACTTCTACCATTGGTTTGACGTCGTCGAAACTTGTAAAAACTACAAAAGAAACAAGACAAAAACAAAAATGAACCAAAGAAACAATAGCACTCAACATATTTAAATCCGCGCCTCCACGTCTGCGCCTCCACGCCTTTCTCTGTAAAACTTCCAACTGCAATAATTAGGCCTCTAGAAGTAGTCTCCAAAATAACTCGGATCAACGGTACATCCCCATAAAAACATTTTTCTTTGAATTCATCAAACTTTGGGTATAACTAAGAAAATGCTCCAGTACATCCCCATACTCCCCACATAGAAGAAAAGCACTCCTATCTCCCAAGCCATTCTCGTCATATGACTCCAAGCGTCCCCTACGCAGTGGCACACAATTTGGCCCACACTTACAACCAGTACTTAAGAGCTCTCTACGGTAGGTTCAGTTTCAAATGTAATTCCTCACCATACACTATTTTAATTTGGTTGTAAAAATACTCTTAATCTGGTTGTACATGTATTATCTCCAGAGAATGGTTGAAGAAGGGTGGAACCACACTTCTCCCCAAAAAGCCCACTTTGGTTAAGATTGGAGATATTTCTAGGACTAATATTAGTTTAGAAAGAAAAATACATGCAGAATATTTAATTTATGAGTTACCAATTATTTACTTATTATAATGTCGCATTTAATTTAAATGCATTTTAATACGGTCCTCATTATAAAAGTTATCCTTTAATCTCGACGCAGAAGCTTTAGTATCACTATCATGGGTTTTTAAAGGGAATGAAGGAGAGAAGAACCGGGACAGTAAAAGAGGAGGAGACACGGTACGATAAAAAAAAGTTTAGAAGGACCATGATTAAGCCCCCACTATTTAAAAAAAAATGAATGCTGTTATATAAAAGTGCCAAGATCTAGTATGGTAAAACCAAAACTGAAAGCCTGCACAGAAGCAACACAAAAGTGTGAATTTTTAGACGACTTTTCAATTTTGCCATTTCTAGAACTTTGAAAAATAAGCAAAAAAATACTCAAGGTCCTTATAAATAAGGAAAATATTAAAACAATATGACAAGGTTGTGCCAAAAAGACAAGCTTAAAAAAAACATAAAAATAGAATAAGGAAAATAACCATATTTTAAAACTGAAAATAAATGTAATAGCCACTTTTTGCTGGCATAATGTTCCCATTTCAACAAATAGCACAAAAAAGAATTACAAAACAAAAAAAAATATACTGAAATAGGTAGTATTTGGGTATTAAAACACCAGATTCCTTACGTAAAGGTAGTACTATACAAGACTTACTTAAAGGCAAAGGCAATTTCAACCATACCATAAGCGAAATTCAATCGAATATATTCTGATTGTTAACTAGTATAATACTTTGTTTTCCTACAAACTTGCAGAAAGTTTTGAAAAAAACGTTCATAACCAAATAGATGGTGCTTGAGTTTAACCAAATAGATGTACTTGAGTATTGATGTATCAGACCCTAACCGCATTTACTGTACGAGTAATACTTCAAAACAAAGATAATTTCAACCATTCTGTAAGCAAAGTAAATGGCAGAAAAGAGACAGAGTTTGAGGTAAAACCATTCAAAACCAAAAAGATTGAACTTTAGTATTAACATACCAGACTTCGTGCATAAACGTATTACCATACGAACAGTACTTCAAACAAAGAAAATTTCAACCATTTTGTGCATAATCGACCGCATGGTTGATCGAATTCCATATTTAGTAAGTGAAGTAGCACTAGCTATTTTGGATGTCTTTATTTTTGGAAGCAATTTTTTCACTGATTTGCTTTATTAGTTCGTTTTTTTGAATGGATGCATGTTTAAATGAACAATTATATAGTATATGATTAATTCCTATTAATGCTCTTTGCCTCACAACAGTCAGACTTCTTTTTTTCTTTTCTTCTTTGTATTGCGCTTTGTGTTCCATTATTAAATATAAACTAATTTTAGCTTTAAGTTCCAATTCAGAATTGGCCTTCGATCACAAAACACAATTTTAGTAACATCTTACTTTATCTAATTGTTAAACGTTTATAACAGACAACCAATCATCTAACCAGTGTTGTTATATTTAAACTATTATTACCTTTCCTAAAGCTTTTACGCTAATTTTGTTATTGTCGTTCTTTGTGTATTTGAACCTTACTCCATATTTTCTTATTTTTTTTTTAAATAATCGGTCTTCCGAACAAAATCAATTTTTCGAACAATGAATATTATCAACATTTACATTATTCAAGATAAACATACTTAACAGACTTGATTTAGGACAATCCCTTTCTGAACAAACATTGTTTAATATCTTAAAGATTAGGAATCGCACGAGGATAATAGAATGTAAGACATTTTAAGGAATTGATTTCCGAAATAATCCCTAAACGTTTCATCCACCTAATTTATTACTACTACTACTAACTACACAGCACAAAGCCAGCTAAGGTAACGTAAAGCGTAAAGCCATATTTCATTCTTGGCTATATTTTAACCACTCCGTCCTTACAGCGATATAACAACCTAGCTGTACTAATTACTATCAAATACTGAAGAGAGTTTGTCGGGGAGGCGAGTCATCTTTTCGACATCTTTTTGCTTTAACGTATCAGAATACATCATCACAGGGATCTTTACATCTTGTGGAAGGTAAAGTATTGAACAGTAAGTGAAGTTGTTTTTTTTTACGTATTTCTTACCATTTTTGTTTAGTTCACCCAATTTTAAGCTGACATTTGGTGCATAGAAGAAGCCCTCAGTATGAGCTTATTGGTAAAATCCTTTCAGATATATTCTACCAGAGCAAGATCAGTAATCATGAGGTGAGAAAGTCTAAAATACCAGTTTTAATATATATTAAAAACAATCTACAAAATATATACTGCGTGTTCACGGTTGCAACTATAACTATATTGAGAAGGACAACCGCCCCCTCAACCACCACTCATTACCCCAAACTTTAGCTAGTAACTAACTAAAAGCATTTTAGAGCGCACAAATTTAGGATAAAATTGACATGGTGTTAAAAATGAACAGAATGTAAATAGAAAACAAGCTCAAATTCAAAATAAACAGAATTAACCAATACACTCAAATAAAATAAAATAAAACAATCATTATAAAAATCTACCTTCCCCTCCGTGGAAAATCCCCCCCCCCACGCCAAATTCGTCCATAGAACGTTTCTCCCAAAATCATTTTAGAGTGCATAATTTAGGATAAAACTGATATGGTGTTAAAAATGAACAGAATATAAATAGAAAACAAGATAAAATGAGCATATGAAAGTTCACTCGTCTGTGTCTTGAATTGCTTATATGTTCATAAAAACTCTTAGATTTAACTGCCAGTCTTTCTGTTTGAGATCTATTATTAAAAATTTAGGAAACAAACATCGCAGGATCCATTTCAGATTTTATCTTATGTCGCTCATACACAGATCGCGAATGTTCTTCTAAAAATAACAACCCTGTTCGCAAACGATTATGAAAACGGGACAACAAAAGGAGAATCGATTAAGAGGATTCAGAATATATTCACAGGTTGCGTAAGCATTACAACTGAAACAATAAAAGAGAAGAGAGAAAAACGACACAAATACCATTTAAATTCAGTTTAAATTATTCTAATTTCTTACCCAAATTAAAAATATAAATGAAAAAAGCAACAGTAAAAAACATAAATGAAATCCATGCTCATAATCTATATGTACAAAGGAAGAACAATTAACATATAAGCTTACACACATATGTGGATAAATTGATAAACATCGGGGTTATTTACAATCAGAGGAATGTAAATGCCATGTTTATGACATAGTTCACAAGTGTATTATAAATAATGATATTACTTTGTGAAAAGACGTGAATAATTTTCTTTCATTGCTTATCGCTTTTCCGTACTAGCCGAGTGGTTGGCGCGATGGGACTTGCAATCCTTTGTCTGTAAGGACAGGGGTTCGAGTCCTAGCGTCATTTATTATTTGGTTTGGAATAGGGGTCTGCGGTGCGACTCTGCAAGCTCAGCCAGAGTCGATCCAGCTCCATATAGTTAACTGGAGAAATTTAGGGGGAAAATACGGGAAGCGTCGGATGATTTTTCTCTAACGACTCATTACACTCCCGCTTACTGGCAGAGAATCAGGAGATCGGTACCTGCGCTACACAGACAATTGATCAACATACCAATTTGTTTTTTTAAGTTTCTCTTATTGTTGATTAGCTGATTTAATCTTAATTTTCAATAATTGTTTATGGGTAAATACTTACACTTAAGCGAGTACAGAGGGTTACTTCAAGGAGACCGATGACAAATCGGGGGAGGGGGGATGTTGGAAGGTGAAAAACTTAAAAAGACACAAAATACAGACCAATTATATGACAAGTATGAGAAATTATGGAGAAAACCATAAAAATCGCAATTTTTTTATAAAAAGCAAGGACCCGACCCCCCCCCCCCCACTCCACGTACTTGTTTGTTTTCATTTACTATTAAAATGAAGTAAAGGTACTTACACAGTTCACTGGATCTCTCTTTGCCTTCATAAAGCTCTACTGATGTAACTTCGGTTCGCCTCATTTTTTCATTATAGAATGAGTAGACTAACCAATTTTCGGAATGCACAATATGAACTGGGCCTGTGGCCCTTTTATGGACTGTTGAGTAAACAATGTTGCCAGTTACACCGTCGACTAGAAATACTTTCACATGACCTGGCAGGGTAGGAGGAAAACTTTTAGTTGTAAGAATAAAAGTGGAAGAATTCAGAAGCCTTAATTTATTTTATTTGTATTTTCAACTCATGCATTCTGAAAACCTATTACTATTAGACTTCTGGGCACCAGTTCTTTTTATGATCGATTATGATATACTGGATGTAGCTGTCGTGCTTTAGACTGAGCATTATACCTCATATTCATTGTAAACTCAGATCTGATCAAAGGAAATTTCGTTTGCATAACACTTGCATGTTAGCATTGCATGTAGCCCCGTCCTTTTGGGCATGCGGATTCCACATCTTAGGAGGTTTGAATAAAACTTGCTGAGTCCAGATTTCTCCCTCTCTTAATTCATGTAAAGGCAGAATAGAATAGATTTTAATAATCTCCTTATTTCCCGTAGCGTCAATTGTGTGTGGGGGCGGGGAATGTGCTAAATTTTGGAAAACAGTTTTTGAACCGAAAAAAAAAAAATGAGAAAAGCCACAAATTTGCCATCTCCTAGATTTTGAAGAATATATTTTGCCCACCTTTTTATTTATATCCTTTATTTGTTATTTCGGCATTTTCTTATTTGGGGTGGAGGAGAAGCGTGCGCAGCTGTGTTGGCCTCAGGCAGCTTGGTGCTGCGGTGAGTTGTTAGTAGTAGTAGTAGTAGCAGTTTATGGCAGACACATCCGAGCCCTGCTCCCCGTTGACTACTTTAGAAAATTATTTATCATATATTTTGCCAATAAAAGATCATGTCTTGTCTTAACTAAAATTCCTTTAATTTTTACACAAGAAAAAATGCCTTTCTTATCATAGGCAGTGCAATCGCGCTGCCTAAGTAAAGAACGATGTTGGCATAATATTTTTTTTTTTTCATAACCGGGCACTTCGTATCGAAGGAATTGTCGTAGAAACTTCGAAAAGAGCTCATTCGATTGGAAATTGGAGTGGCTAGTGCCCTTTTTAATAGTCGAAAGTACTTGGAGAGCAACAATCCCCCCCAACGCCCATCAGTCCCCCAAACACATCCAATCAGAATTTTGAGGTAGCCATTTTATTCAGAGTAGTTGATTTCCAGATAGAAATTATTTTTTTGAGGAGGACACTCCCCCCACAGCCCTCAGGGCAAGGGTTGTAAGTTATACCCTGGGGCCATATAAGGTTTTTATAGAAGGCGTTGTCGTAGAAACTTCAAAAGGCCTCATTCGATTGGAAATTCAAAGAGCTAGTACGTTTTTAATAGTCGAAAGTGATTGGAGGGCAACTAACCCCCCTTTCACGCCCACCTTTTCCCAGAACACATCTAATTAAAATTTTTAGATAGCCAGTTTATTCAACGTAGTTTTATGTTCTGTAAATTAGGTTTTTGAGGATGGTAACCCCCTCACAGTCCTCAGGGTAGGGAATGTAAATTACGCTCTGGCTGTATATAAGGTTTTTTTAGAAGACGTTTTCGTAGAAACTTCAAAAAGGGCTCATTCGATTAGAAATTGAAATGGCTAGTGCCCTTTTTAATAGTCGAAAGTAATTGAAGGGTAACTACCCCCCTTCCACGCCCAACATTTCCCTAAATACATCCAAACAAAATTTTGAGATAGCCATTTTGTTCCACGCAGTTTAAAGTTCAGGAAATTATACCTTTGAGCAGGACACTCTCCCCACAGTCTTCAGGTCAAGGGTAAAAGTTATGCCCTGGGGGCATATAAGTTTTTATTGAAAATCTTTGTCGTAGAAACTTGAAAAAGGGCTCATTTGATTGGAAATTCAAAGGCTTAGTGCCCTGTTTAATAGTCGAAAGTGATTTGAGGGCAACTAACCCCCTCTTTTGCCCACCTTTTCCCCAAACACATCCAATTAAAATTTTTAGATAGCCATCTTGTTCAGCGTTGTTTATTTCCAGATAGAAATTAAGTTTTTGAGGAGGACACTCCCCCACAGCCCTCAGGGCGAAGGTTGTGAGTTATGCCCTAGGGGAATATAAGGTTTTATAGAACGCGTTGTCGTAGAAACTTCAAAAAGGGCTCATTCGATTGGAAATTCAAAGGGCTAGCGCCCTTTTTAATAGTCGAAAGTGATTTGGCCAAATAACCCCCCTCTCACGCCCACCTTTTCTCCAAACACATCAAATCAAAATTTGTAGATAGACATTTTATTCAACGTAGTTGAAAGTTTTGGAAATTAGGTCTTTAATAATGACAATACACCCCCCCCCCCAAAAAAAAAACCTTCAGGGCAAGGGTTGTAAGTTATGTCCTGGAAGCAAGTAAGGTTTTTATAGAAAGCGATGTTGTAAAAACATCAAAAAGGGCTCATTCAATTGAAAATTGAAAGGGATAGTGCCCTTTTAATAATCGAAAGTGATTGAAGGGCAACTAACCCCCCTCTCATGCCCTCCATTTCCCAAACATATCCAATCAAAATTTGAGATATTCATGTTGTTCAACGTAGTCGAGAGTTCTGGAAATTAGGTCTTTTAGTATGATAACCCCTCAGAGCCCTCAGTGCAAGGGTTGTAAGTTATGCCCTGGAGGCACATAACGTTTATATAGAAATTTCTTGTAAACATTTTAAAAAGGGCTCATTTGTTCGGAAATTGAAATGGCCCTTTTTAATACTCGAAAGTGGGTGGAGAGTAATTGACCCCCTCTCACGCCCACCATTTCCCCAAACACATTCAATAAAATTCTAGAGACAGCCATTTTGTTCAACGTAGTTGAAAGTTCTAGAAATTATTTATTTAAGGATGACAAACCCCCAGAGTCCCCAGGGCAAAGGTTGTAAGTTAAGATTAAATAAAATGCACTGTGTTAATGTTAATTCTCAATAAGGTATCACAGCAGTATCCCAAGAAAAACTAAGGGTATTACATTCAAACTTTCAGGGCTACTTCTGCTCTTAAAATATAACCGAATCAAAATAGCGTTAGTGTGTGCAAGCTATAAAAGAAAGTTAACAGATTTTTTTTTGCGAATGGTATCAAGTTTACTATTTGAGGTCATCTAGAGGAGGTATGAAACTAAATTAAACAGTACTATTTGTGTCCATATTTTTAAAAGGGTGTATGTTAACATAATTTGCACTTTACTGAAAAAAATACAAATGGAATGTGCATTGTCAGTTTAATATACATATACTGATATTTGTTAATCAAAATGTTAATATTATTTGATTTAATAAAGTTATAAAAGTAAAAACATTTATATTTAGTAGAGTGAAAATTATGTAAGGCATAGGGGTTTTGAACCCTACTCACGTTAATTTCTGCTCGTTTTGAGTTTGAATCGGTTATTTATTGTAATTTCTGTTCGTTTTGGGTTTTATTTATATATCAATGCTGATTTTTGGTAGCTTTACGCTTGGTGGATTATTTGATTTTATTTTGGCTCATTTTTGGTCTTATGGAGCTCTTTACTTTTCTTTGAAAATAATTTTTTTGTGGAAAATGTGTTTTTAATTAATTCTATATCATAAAGCCAGCGAAGGTGTGAAAAGCCATAGAATGGAAAACCATTTTTATAATCTTAACGTTTAAAATTCGTGCTTCTGACAACAACTCAATATACTTCAAATGCTTAGTAAAGTAAGTTTAACATTAATGATTGCGAGCAAGCTTTCTAAATTTAGCTTAACATTCTGAATATAATTTGAAATATGCATAGAACAAGAACAAAAAATCAGTTAACCCTCCTAACCAATTTACACGAGTTTAGACATACAAACCTAAACAATCATTTTTAAAATCATCTATTATATATTCTATTTACTATAGAAACCACTCAAGACAGCCCGGAATTTAAGTATAAGTTAAAACGGCAGTCTAAAAGCGCAATAATATTCCATAAAGATAACGAAAGTATTTTTTTAGCATCGGTCAGAAGGCACCTTACCCTCTTTTCAAATAACTCAGCGGCTTGGGTATTTAATCATAATTTAACTTTAAAAGCTTCTTTTCGTGTAGATGTAGATGGTCTCTTTTTAATATTATATGTTGTTGGCTATTGTTCTCTTTTTTTGGTTGCTGCTTATATTGTATTTTTTTTATCCCCCTTCTATACCTGGCCTTGGAGCCTTTCGAGGGAAATAAGAGTATTATAATTTCAATTTGTATTTATTGGAGAATAAAAATTTTAACTCTGAACCTAGGCTCAGTTTATGTTTTGTCAAGGTTGACATCCGGTGTCAATCGGGGTTTTCTTAAATGATGGGTAGGTACGGAGTTTATTTTTTCAGTCTTCGTAATTTAAAAAAAAAATGTTACTTTCAATTAAAAAAACTACGCTATTTTTATTCTTTAATCTTATATTTAAACTAATTGCTTGTGCTTGATTTCTGTGTCCTACCTAGTCATTTTCATAAAAAGTACTAATTTTAATGAATTTACTCTTTAAGATGTATTGCAATCTCCAAGTAGTTGTACTTACTCCACGTAGCGACGATAATGTTTTACAGACAGTGAGAAATGTTTAATTTACAAAAACTAGAAAAAAGTAGGCTAGAGCTAAACGATATTCCAGAAACAATCCTGTAAAAAACTAACTAACTCACTTTTATGAACAGGATGTTTGCCTTCAACAACAACGGCAAAAAGGTTAGGATTTAGGTACTTATATAAAACGTTTCTATCTGCTAGTGGACGTCCTGGCGAATGAACATTCTCTTCGGGTCTTTTCTGGACTAGCGCTGAAAGGTGTTCACTGGAGGGCATGTCAGAGTCGCAGAGGTTCAAGCTCCATGCCATGGTTGCAGAAATACCCTTAAAAAGAAAGTGAACATTACTTAACAAGCACTGCCGTAGCCATAATAGAAAAAAACTTGAGTATTTCCCCCTTATCAAACCCACGACAGTGTAAATTATTATGTGCATCAAAGCTATTCGAAAAGTGCATTGGCAACTTGAAGGCAGTCATTTTCAGGAATTTTTCGGAATCAGAGGCCCCTCCATATGAGCCCGCTCCTAAACCGATTCACAGCTATGCCCGAGTAATAAAATAAGTTTATTGGGGTTAATGTTAAGCTTGACACGGCTTTGCAAAAGATTTTTTCCTCTGTTTCAACAGGTAGAAAACTGCATTAATAAATAAATATATACAAAATTAAGTGAAAAAAAAAACTTACACAATTTATGGCATCTAATTTTTAACGTTGATTAGACATATGATTTGGAATCCAACGGTAAGAAGCTACTCTTTATAGAAGATATTCGGAAATCTGTTTTCATATGGATTCAGATTGTTTTAGAGGAGCGGGGAGGATAGTGGGTTCCACCATAGAAAACCTCTTTTTCTATTAACTATGTAGTCAAAATATTTTAATTTTTGGCATTATCAGGGAAGCCTAATCGATCCGAATCCTCCTCCTGGCTCCACGACTTATTTTTAATGCAAATCCTTGAAAGTTACTTTCTGAGTATTAAAACCAAGCACAAAGGCACCTAGGTTTAAGATAGTTGTAGACACTCCTTCTCTAGCTCATTCTATACAATGCTTTACTCTTTACTCCCCTTTAGTTTTCATTTCCATTAAATTTTTCTTTTAAAACCTCTTTGCACCCCACTCTAGGACGCCTCAATTTTCGTTTTGTTCCAGCTGGATTACCAAAAAGCACAGTTTTTTACAACCCATCCGCCTCAGCCTTCATCCGTGAGACCTCAGTTAATCACCCTAACAATTCTTACAGTAGAGGTGCAGTCAGTGGGATTGAACTATATTTTTGTACAGCTTCTTTCTTAATGCACGGAACAATCCGCCTCCTAAAGATGGCACCCTTTTTCTGCTGTCAAGTAGGACGCTTCTCAACAAGTTTCGGCGCACCTGAGAATATCAGTCTCGTAGCTTCCACTATTCTAATCACTTTAATAAGCCTGTCTGGTTTACTAAATAACAATGAAACTTCCACGAAAGCATTCCTATCTGCTTAATAATATGCAGTAACAGTAACTGGAGGGAAGAGGGGGATATGTGCTCCCCTAGATTTGTTCCTCCTCCCCCTCCTCTTGGATTTTGAACAACACCTTTTTTCGATATATTCATAGAAGTGCCTTCTTTTTTTCGGCATTTTCATAGAAGCGCCTTCTTTTTTGAAGTATTTTCGTTGAAAAAAAAATGCCCTTACCGGATTAAAAAAAAAACAAAAAACATTCTGGCCCCAATCCCACTCATAATTTTCGCGAATTGACGCCACAGGTCGTATACCTTTCCACAATTTAAAAACTTAGGAAAAAGAAGTCTGATGACTCAGGTACTTCCGAGTGACAGTCCAGTCAATATACCCTTTCCCTTTCCAAAAACCTTCCTCCTTTCTTCTTTCTTCTCTTCTTTCTCAAAACTCCTTAAAACTTCTGAAACCTTTAAAAAAAAAAAAAATACGAAGCTGAAACAAAAATTGGTACATTCTCATTATATGGGCATTTCTAAAAAGTCAAGTTTGGTTAATGCTAATGAAATAAAATAAAATAGGATGTATATATAATAGTTTAGAAACAAATTTGGGCTATATATTTGCACATTAGGGCGGGTACGTTAAAGCATTGCATATATTAAATACGTAACCTAACCTAACCTAAGTACCTTTTTCTCCCCCTAAACCCCCAAAAACAACAGTTTTAAATATTGTAAATTCAATGAAAAACCACGCTCTTCGGTCAATTTAGATAACAATTACCCACTTTACGAGTCTCCATCACTGCATTCATTCGACTGTCTATAGCCGCGGTGCCCATATAATGGGAAAGTACCCAATAATTACATCATTAAAGCAACCATTGTCAAAAACCCACCCTCAACTAGAAGTTTACAGTCCCCAGCTAAAATGATAAGGAAAATCAAATTTTTCCATGGGTAAAACTGTATCTCTTTTTCTTCGTTTTTATACCAATGGTTTTTAACTAGTCCAGAATAAGTTTGAAAGCAGTTAAAATTCTATGAAAAAAAATCGTAACCATATTCCTTGTACGAAGGATATTAATTTTGCGTATGACTCCCGGTAAATAATTCATAACCATGGTGGGTATATCCTTCCTGGATATACCTATCAGCGCCAGCCCGGAGATATTCTTCAAATACAGTAGGGCAAGTCCGTGTGCAAAATTTCCAAGAAAGGACGGACAAGAAGCTTCAAAATTCAAAAATAAGTTCAACAGTTTTTTAACGAATTCAAAAATTTTGCACTTTATGCGTTTCGGTCACCCTTTTACACCCCTAGGTATCCAAATTATTTAATGTAATTCTAATTTAAATTATTACACTTCGTGAGTTTTAGCCACCCTTTACACCACCCTCCCCCCCCCCAGGTATCCAGATTAAGAAATGTGATTTTTGATGAACTAAGCAATCTATATGTAGATATTCCCATGTAGCCAAATTGAGAGTTATATGATACTGACCTTATTAGAGGTATGGCATCAATTTTGTATATTTTGTCACAACAAAGTTAAAAAAGCTTTGTAAACCGGTTGCAATATTTTATGGAGACTTTTGAAAGGAGTTGGGCTCTTTTGAGAATATAAAATCAGCACTATATTTGCCAAGTTCAATTTATATTAGTTTTTTCTATGATCCACTGGAAATATTTCTAATTAATGCTTGTTGACTATACCCAGCAATAGCAGCTGCAATATATTTTTCCAACTTTTTATGGAAGGCCTATAGAAACTTTCCAAAAGAAAGGACCGAAAGCTTGAAAAAAAAATTCTAAAGTTCCGCAACGTGTTCGGAAACTGAAAAAGTTTTACGCTTCATGTGTTTTTACAAACCCCACCCCTCCTCCCCATACTTGGAAACGTAATTTTCGAAACATCAAACATCGTATTGAACTTCGTACATCTGTTGAACTTTATATTATTCTTACTTTATTAGGGGTATGACATCGACTCTGGATTTTGTCACAGCAAAATAAAAAAAAAGCTTTGTCAAGAGGTTGTGATAATTTTTGAAAGGTTTTGAAAGTAGTTCGTCTCTTTTGAGAAATAAAAATCATCATCATACATACCAAGTACGGTTCATATTGATTCTGTTTCAAAACCAATGCTTCCTGACTATACCCAGTAACATTATTGTTAATATAAATGGAGATTCTGCGTGATTTTTTATTTTCTACGCGGCCAAAGCCATCGCGGCCTCTAGAATATGATTCTCCGATGTCTAAATACAGTACACTGTATCCATATGTTCAAATACATTGAAACATTGTATATGAATAGGAAAACAGAAATATTACTATTTAAAATCACCGAAAACAAAGCTCCCGGTAGCACTTGCCACCAAATTGCAAATTAACACAGGAAATGATTCATAATAATGAATGAATTTCAGTGCAGCATAGACAATGATTATAATCAATGCTTCTTGACCAAACCCACTAACGGCAGCCACAATATGTATTTTTCAAACGCATTAGGACAGCCCCGTAGAACCTTCACAGAAGAGACAACCAGAAGCTTTAGAAGAATCCCAAAAGGCTCCACAATGTATTCCAAAAAATAAAAAATGTTGTACTTCATACGTTTTGGTCACATTTTTAGACCCCCCCCCCCCTTTACAATTAAGAAATGCAATTTTCAACATACCAAACATCCTACTAAACATATTTGATATCTCAATGTACCATAATAGCGTAGATCTCTTGAACAGGTTGTAATAATTTTCAGAGAATTTTGAAAGAAGTTGGGCTTCTTTGAAAGATAAAAATTATCCTCACGTGTGATGGATTTTTTTTTTTTTCAAAATAAATGCTTCTTGACTATACCAACCAATAGGAGCCGCAATATAAAAAAAAACAGCTCTCGGTACACCAAACCATCGTACTAAACATATTTGACATTTTCATGTACCCAAATACCATGCATCTCTTGAACTTTATAGAATTCTTACCTTATTAGGGACATGAAAAGCTTTGTATCCAACTACATTACAGTCCTCGCTCTGTCCTACTGTCAAATACAAAGGCTTCGTCAACTTTACAGACTCTTCAAGTTGAGGGTAAATGTAAAATTCGTTATTTTCATCGAGCAGTAAAAGAGGTTTAATAAATTGCGTATTTTCCTCTGCATTCTGCAATTGCTGAATCATTTTTACTTTACTTGCTAATTGAATTGTTTCTTCCGTATAGGGTACACCCGTAATTGGGTTAAAGCTGAAAACAGCGGCTTTCCCAGTATTCTGAAAAAAATGAATGAAGAGCTATAGAGTCAATGTACCAAGGATAGAAAATTAAACATATTTTTTGCTCCCCTAGGCTTACCTTAGGTAAAAGAGTGATTTTCCAAGGTTTTACTTTCGACTGTTTCAAAATTATCAAGTTTTTAAGTTGCTATCACATTTTCTTCAGTGTTGCCACAATGAACCACGAAAAAAGGGAGAAATTAATTCGTTGAATTCGACAGTACTTTTCGTTGTAGAAATTCAAAAAACAACACTCTCTGCATTCCTAAAGGCAACCACACCTTCAGAAGAAATATATACTTTCTTAAGCTGTTTGGTACCATATGTTTTTGCTGATTTTTTGCCCGTGTCCCTTTTTTTAACTTGGCGCACACTACTACTAAGAACTGCATATCGGGTGGCTCGAAGTGGGTGAGGGGGTGGCTAACCCCTTAGTTTTTGCGAAGTCGTATAAATCGCTTATTTAGACCTCATTGAAGTCCCAAGTGCTCAATTCTGTGACAGTCTAAGTTGTATTTCCTTCTCCTGGAAATACTTTTGCATTTTCAAACTTCTTGGTAAAGAAATGGCTGATTTTGACAAAACTCAGCTTCAATTGTAAAAAACAAATACCAAATTTGCTTTTAAATAGAATAGAGTCGCTTTATTTTATATATAATAGAATAGAGTCGTTTTTCAATAGAGTCGTTTAAATTAAACCAGGTTTAAAGAGACTGCACTGGTAGCAACTCGTGCCTTAAAAACATACTTATGTCTGAGCATAATTTGTTTTTGTCTGGTCGTTAAGTTCTAGCCCCACTTTTTCTGAAGTCATTTAAGTCGTCTATTTTGGCCTTATCCAGTTCCCAGGAGCTCAATTCAGTCAGAGACAGTCTATGTTGCATTTTCCTTCTCCTGAAGACTTTTGGGATTTCCCGACTTCTCAGTAGAGAAATGGCTTAGCCTTGCTTAGCTTCAGTCGTAGATACCGAAAACTGAATTTGCATGTAATTAGAATTGAACTGTGTCTTTTTATCGTCTAATTCTTCTTTTAAATAATCTCGAATCTAAACAGAGTTGTTTAAATAACCAGGTTTAAAAGGACTGGACTAGTAGCCTAGAAACTGGCCTTAAAAATCTGTTTATGCTCGCATATTGTCGCATTGTCGGTCAAACTTTGACTACGAATGGAAAAAAAGGCAAGAAATTTCAAAATAAATTGGAAAGAATTCAAACAGAAGGAGCCCCAGGAGACCCTTTCAAAGCAAGTGCATCCTAGGACAGGAGTGCTTTTGAAAACTCTGTGATAGCTCATTCAAGTCGGGAGGTTAGTTTTTGCCTGGGGCAAAGGTAATGAGCAACGTAAAAACTTCAAACGAAGAGAAATCAGATTAAAAGTCATTCCAAATGTGTGCCTCCGGCTCTTTACGGTAATTTTAATGTCATGCCATCGATCAACACGTATTCCGAGAAGGAGTCAAATATTGGGCTTCCGATCAAAGACCCAACAAAGTATTTTTTACATGTTTTACCAAGCTCGAATACATTATATCATTAGTTGTTGGTTCCAATGACATTGTTAAGACTGTCTGGGAACATTTTACGTTGAATGCTAGAGATATTTTGGTGGAAATACAATGTACATCATCTTCTGTGTTTGAGCTATGTAAAGAGTTAACAATCACTTTCACTGAAAAACTTCTTAATATTTCAACAATTAGTGGAGTTGTTGTCGAAAGTTGCAGTGAAGATTTTGAAAGTATTATTCGCAAGGGTCCGGGAATAAGGAAGCCAATCTCTAGCGAAAACCAAAGAAAGTACCTTATTTCATGTGGTCTTAATCAGTCAAAGCCGAGAGTCTCCCAGTTGATCCTTCAATATAAAAAATGAACAATGGTGGTATGAGGATGGTATGGATGGTACCAGATGGTACGGATGGTATGAGGATTACCAGTTTTTAGAATAAAATGTCGAGAAAGATGCTGCCTTCTTCGTCCTATGTTTGCTTTTCTCTTGTGTTCCCAGGAGCAACCAATTCAAAAAAACTTGAGTGGAAGCCCGTCTGCGGTAATGGTACGAAATGAAGAGCAAAGAAAAGGCGAAGAAAGGAAAAATGGCAAGTCACTTCTCTTCCGAGTCACAAAAAGCAGCTTTAGTCTCTTTTTGTCATTTCGTCAATACCAGCTTTCATGGGGATTTCTTACTTAATAAAACCACCCGAACTAATGTTTTGCAGCAAGTAAAACGTTAAGAGACATACAGAAAAATTGTGAAATGTTTTTTCGACGCTCTTGATACCCGATATAGACCATACAAATTTACCTATTTACCCACAATTCCTCAGAACGAGTTCATTGACTGTCTTTCAGCAGAAGGCAGGAAGAAGATCCTCGACGAAGTTTTGGATGCAAAATTTTATTTTGTGATACGATACCTGATGCTTCATATTCTGATAAGCTAGCAGGCGTAATTCGCGATACCAGCTCGGAAGAGGCACCTAGAAAGAGACATTAGTGATGCTAATGACGAAACCAGGCAGAGTATGAAAGAAAATATAATAGGAACATTGTCAAAGAGAGGAATTCTTCTGGATAAACTAGTTTCCCAGTCGTATGACTATGCATGTGCAATGTCTGGTCAATCTAATGGAGCCTAGCAGGACATTACTAAACGTCTTGATCGTCGTGTACCCAATATCCCCTGAGAGGCCCATAGACTAAACATTATTACAGAACATGGTGGCAATTCATCTCTTCGGATAGTTTAGCTTTTCAACATCCTTGACAAAACGTACGTGTTCTTCTCTTCATCTACAAAGCACTTTGCCACCCTTAAAGGAAAACTCCAACTGAGAACAAGTTTAATCTCCAAAACTTATCACGGATTCGGTACACTGCAAGGGGTGAAACCATACAAGAAGTAGTTACTTAGTTTGAAGCACTGTATATAAATATAATACAGTATGATCTTTCCCTATCTCAACCATTATACAAACCCGGACCGATATGCAAGTGCTCCATTTAAACAACTATAAACATACTTTAAACAACTATAAACATAAGCGACATTCGATTTTTTAAGGGTAGACAAGTCAGATTTCTCTTGAACCCGAAACTTGGCTTCAACATTGTACACTGATCCGCTAATGACAGATTAAATGGGAGAAGCGGTTTGTACATACCGAGGATGTACTGCCAAAAATCACTGACCCGTGATCTTACTGTTATATTATTTATATACAGTGGTTTGAAGCAATAGTTTCATCCATTTCCGAAACAAAACAGATAAAGAACAACGATGTGAAGTCGAAGGCACTAGCTAGCGGCCTTCGGAAAAGATTGTAAACTTCGATTTTATCGCTTGCCTCATCTTTATGAAAAAATCATGTACAAGATTACGAGAGCAGCAGAAAAACATGAACAAGAGGAGATGAACATCATCGACGCAATCGAGATGCTTTGAACAAGAGCAGATCAACATCATCGACGCAATCGAGAAACTTTTCGAAAGAATATCGGAGAACGAAATAAGCAATTTCATTGACAGTGCAAAAGGGTTTGCCAGAATGAGAGAATCAGAATCAGTTCAATGAAAACAGCTGTCATAGACACATTAGAAAAAAATGCACTAAAACGTGCTATTTTTTACAGGAAAAACACTTCACTACATGAAAATCACTTCGCTACATCTTATTAAAAGCACTTGTAAAGAAAGGAACAAAGGAGTTACTGAGTTTGTTTGTGCGGCATGAGACGGGCATAAGCTAACACTTGCTTCTGGTATTTGCGCGGACAGGCATTTCAGGTGGTAATAGTGTCCGATGTACAGGACTAGACAATAGAAACTGGCCAAAACAAAGCATCAGCTGAAAACGGCGATCACGAAGGCTTGCTATTTCAAGTGACTTAAGAGCGGAGCTGTAATCTACATATTTGTCACAAAGAATGACCTTTACAGATCGTTTCTGGATCCCCTCCAAATAACCACTTAAATAATCTATGCGATTAACTAGCGGGCCCCAGACGGGACACACATGTTCAAGGATGGGTCGAACAAAAGTGAGGTACGCCGTTTTCAGTTGATATATGGGAAAACCTAGGTGGCGCATCGCCACTAGTGTCAGCATAGCAGAATGTCCCTTCTTTACCAGCTCTTGTACGTGAATAGAATACGAACAGTCCACACTAAAGGTGACGCCCAAGATAGTCGCACACGAAGCAGAAGGGAACAAAGTCTCGGGGCAGGTAAAATCACTTTTAAGTGGGTTAAACCTCAAAACCTTTGATTTATCCTCGTTAATTTGAAGAGTGTTAGCAGTATACTGTGATTTAAACTGATGGAAAAAGTTGGGTCAAACTTGGCTACAGCTTGCGAATCCTTTACGTGGTATTTAAGAAGCGCAGACAAATCATCGACGAATTTAAAACTATCTTCGAAGCCAGAAAGGACGTACTTGATAACAGCCAGAAAAAGAACAGCTGCTAATTTGGTACCGTGTGGGGCACCACGTGTAATTTCCACTCATTCCGATTCAATATCACCGGGACAAAGGACGCACACTTTTTGATACATGTGACGTAAGAAATCAGCTACTAATAGGAGTATGTGCTTACGGACCCCCTTGACTTGACTTGAGATTGGACCATCTGTCTTGGCTTTTCTCTGTCTACAATTACCCAGCCCAGTCTTGATGCAACCTATGCAACCTATTGCCCAAAATACTTGATAACTTCAATTCAAAGGGGCGGCAAGAGGGTGCTTAATCAAATCAAATGCCTTTCGGTAGTCTACCACAAGTAAATCGACAAAAGCGCTTACTAACTCCCACCATTCAACTACTAGGTGATAAAGCCGTATTAAATAAACAGATGTGCTGCATCCCTTCAAGGGGTCATTCAAGGTATTGGAAGAGGTCAAGTGACGGTGAAATTTGCGTAAGAAGTTCACGACATATAAAAGATTCTGCAACTTTAGCAAAGTTCAATGTGATTGAAATAGGTCTTAACTTATTACATGTCTTAGGTCCTTTAACTTTGGGTATCACGCGAACATAGGCTCGCTTCCAAGCATCGGGAAAGGTTTGTTCACTGAAGCACTGATTGATGATCGATGCCAATGGCTTGGCTAAAAAACAAAGCATATTCGCCAACAAGTTTGACCGGCAACTCACCATGGTAGGAAGAACAGTTTGGTTTTAGTTCTTTTAAGTTCTTTATAAACAGCAAATTCAGTAAACTGTTTTATTTTGTCAGTTTCACAATCGACTGAGAGATTGACCAGTTCGGCCTCCGTAATTGAGGGGTAGGTGGTACAAATACCAGCAAAGAACTCGTTCACGTCTGAAGCTCTCGTAAGAGACCCGTCAGGCTTGGGTATTTTTAGCTCACTGTTAACTGACTCTGTTTTCTGTTTATCTATGGAATGCCATTTCCAACAGCTACTTTGGAGAAGGGATACTACCTTTTCCTGAACATAATTTTTTCCCTTGAAACGATTGACGGCCAAGATTCAATTTCTAAGTTTCACCGCCGCGGCTATTTGTCCGGAACTGTGCAGCTTGCACCTCATCTTGATCATTTGTTTGAGATCACTTGTGATCCATGGCTTATCGGACTCACATACCACTACAACTTTAGTGGGAAAAAACTTGTGAAACATCTCTAACAGAAGAAAGTTAAACTGCTGAACTGTACTATTCAGGTTACGAACACAGGTCGTAAAAGCAGTAAGCCCCGATCCACAGACCGAAATCGCAGATTGATTGAGGGTTAAGCGGACGAATAGTCACTTTGGTTTTCTTTGACTTCTATTGGTTATTTTTGGCTTGCCGGAGGATTACATAATGATCTGAACTCTGGAGAGGACACCGAGGGGAGTAATAATTGTCACTCACGCTCGTAAAAATTAGGTCTAGTGTACTGCCACTCTGGTGCGTAGCAATGGTAACTACCTGCTTCAGATCAAGGACACTAGATACCCATTGTCTGTTTGTCTGGTTAAAATCGCCAGCTATTATGAAGCCAGCAATGAGAGAAGTCGATCCAGAAGCAGATCTCGTCAGAAATCATCGTCGGTGACTTGGGCCCTCTCGTTTTGACAGCCGAGATCAATGTCAAGCGAGACCTCAAGGTATCAGTTCCATAGACAACATTTTATATTCCTGCTCGAAGGGTTTACTAAAATGATGGGAGATAATCTCAGAGCTTGCCTTATAAATTTTCAGCCATTTTGATCCTAACTTTAACCTCCTTTAAAAAAAACGATTTCAGTTGCAGGTAATGAGCTAGCAACAACGTTTTATTCCAAACCAAGAAAGACATCCATATTGTACTGCTTTTCAAGCAGAGCTGTTTCTGTTTCAGTTTTGCCACGGCGCTACTTGCTTCAGAGAAGTCGTAGGTGAAAGAAATTGCCGGCAACACCAGCTTAAGCAAGCCAATTGCCTTTGTAAATTGGCTGCAACAGCACCTGCTGCAGTTGTTGCTGCCAAAAGAACATTTAGCAAGCTCAAGTTTATTAGTTAGAACTGCCTATTAGTTAGGACTTGACTATTAGTTAGAACTATTAGTCAAGTTTATTTAGTTAGAACTGCCATGGTTGATTTTTGACTAGATTCCTTATGTTGTTAACGAATGAGAAAGGCCCCAGCGATGCCATTGACTTAAACAATATTGTCCAATGGTGGCCCACTTTAAAGAACAGGCCACTACAAACATAGCTGTCTTTAGTTATGCATGATGTATTCCGTTTTAACTTCTTATTTGTCTCCGTAAATAAGTATAAATGATAGAAGGTTAATTATAATCAATTTTCACGAGTCATATTATATGACCTAGGAATCCTTTAAATGGTGGGATCTCAATCCTCCCCCCTGGCCTTGGTCCTTCGAGCCACCCCTGTCTGCTTACGGAAGTATTTTTCATTAAAAATTAAATTAGCCATAGCCATTGCTCCTAATTTTTTCAGACATATATGGTTGTGTTCGTTTCCATTGAACCAACTCAAAAATCAGATTGATTTTCACTGTCCTAAGACAAGTGTTAGATAGACAAAATTGTATTGCTTACTTTCTTCAGTTACATAAAAGAGCAAATAAAAGAAGTTACTACAACGTTCTGTAACTACCCCTTTGAAGTTTCACAAAAAAACTGACTTACCAGAAAGTGAATGTTGAACAATTGTGGCAATACAGAATAAAAGCGAAAAAAGCTATAAATATTTCTTACAGAAGATTCGGAAAATCACTCAATACCCTAACATGTATTTGTGTTGCAAGGTAAGGGGTGCAAATTACAAAAGGGGAGGGGGGAAGCAGTTTTCCATTAAATAAGCATATTGGTAATAAATAAAGAACATTAAATGTTTTAATAGGTTGTAATACCTTCGTAAAAATGAAAAGTTCATAGTTTTTTATTGGTTCGAGGACAAAGGTAGGCATAAGCACAGAGGTCTAGGCCTCAAAGTGAAGTTTTTAATTGTCTTCCCACGATGTAGGGGAAGGTATTGCTCCCCTTCTCCCTCTTTGGTCACGTCCATATTTTGTTCACTTCCTTGTTTTATTTCCCCGGCTGTTGTACAACATCCAAAATAGATATTTTTGCCCAGAAATAACTTTCAATTTTACGATTAACACGAGACTCCAATCACCGAATTATCAAGCAAAAACCATTGTGACCTTGGGGATGTTACTAAAAAATATCTGATTAAAAAGCTACTTCAAAGGTGTTTTGACTTTATTAATTAAAAGAAGAAAAAGAAGAAAATAAAGGGGTTCTAAGATACCTCTTTCGCGCCCTCTCACATTTTTACTTACCTTTTCAATCATTCTCCAATCGACATTATTATTTTTGACACACTAATTTCGAAGTAAATACACATATATATATATATATATATATATATATATATATATATATATATATATATATATATATATATATATATATATATCCATTATAAAGCACAAACTGCAAAATTAATAGAGTAAAGAGGAGAAGAAGAAAAAAACACTTCTAAAAAAAAAAAAAACCAGCAACATATCCAAAGAAAAAAAAAAGAAAAAGCCCGAAATAAGGACACTCAAAAATTTCCAGTACACGTCCAGTTCAACTATTACCCACTTCTTATCTATTCTGGACAGCAGCCAATAACCAACGTCACAAAAACGAAGAAAAGAGGAAGGGGGATACTATTACCTTATCCCTTCCAACGATGGCAACACGAGCTGTAAGAGGATGATGGGCAGAACCACGGAGAACGAACATAGGATATTCATTATTCCTCTTATCACGAATTTGCTTGGTCACTGGCTCAAAGTCCGCCAAATAGCGATTCCATACCATCTTTCCACTCAATGAATCAATGCCAAATAGCTATAAAGAGAAAAAGCATACTATTATAGCAATAATTGTACTGAAAAACTATTAAGCAATACCTAAACATTCATCAAAAGATGAAATTAATATCAGCCCTTAAATGATATGGCCACAAAGTGACTTGACAGGTGGGTTGGGTTGGAATCTATCCATAGATTTATTATCAGTATAGATAAATTACCCAATTACCGAAGAATTACCGAAGGTAAGCACATACATTGGTGATGTTAACTTCGGACAGATAGAGCCAGGTTGTCGGGTTACTATTATATAACCAACCCTTATATTTGAAAGTTTTTACAGTTAAATGAGGTATGGACATACCTTCTTCGTTCAATTTACAAAAAGGATAAGAAACTCCAGTCCACTTCTGCACCTGATACCTAGAGCATGAGATAAAAATAGTTCAGCGGAATAAAAAAAAAAAAAAAAAAAAAAAAAAAAAAAAAAAAAAAATACAAACCCGAATTTTAAAAACAAATCTGGAGCCACGCCAACGGATATTTACTATGTTGACTTAGTTTAAAACCAAATTACATTCTGCTGCCGCATCTAGTCCGGTCTTGTGTTACAGGTTTTAAGCAGTTTGGTTTTAAGGCTCGTCATGGTTGTGCAACGGTGCATAGATTAATGAAAAACATTTTCAGGCGAGTAACCGAGACAAAGACAACTCTCTACATCTGTAGTGTTGATATAGCTGCAGCATTTGATTCAGTTCTGCACCCACAGTTTCTTCTGACTATTCTAGAGAATGGGGTAATCCCAGCATAGTTAAGGTCCTGTATTTTTGGTATAGTAATAGCGTTATTCATGTTTGTACCGGTATAATGGAACGTGAAGGAAGATCTGTACCTATTCTTACAGAAGAAATACACATCAAAAAAGGAATCAGGCAAGGATCAGCAATTAGCCCGGTTTTATTTAATGCGGCAATTTACAGCGCTACTAAACATATCCTTGGTAGCTACTTCTTTGATGGTGTAGATTTGAGTTTAATATCGTATGCGGATAACCTCCTTCTACTAAGTTCTTCACTGTCGCTTTTAAAAGATAATCTTGAGCTGCTGGTTAATCTTTACATAGTTATTGGTCCCCGTGTTAATATCTCTAAGACAGAATTTGTAGTATTTAACGGTACAGATAGCGCGAGAACTCTTCTTTCGGTTTGCGATGGCCTGCAGTCGCTCGATCAGAGACAATTAAGTATCTCGGAATTCAGTACGGATCTGACATTAGATTGCTGTGTGGCCTGGTTTCGTCCTGGGCATATCAAGGCATGAGCAAAGGGTACTCTGATGAAAAGCAGTAGCTCTGGAAAATACTGTGAGCAAAAGGATTCTGGTGAGACTTTTTAACGCAATGGTAACACCGCATTTTCTTTACATTTCCCCTTTATTTGATCTGCTTACACAGTCCGAAAAACAACAACTTCATACTAAATGCTGCAAAATATCTGTTAGGAATCGTGCCCTGGACGTCCAATACCTTCTTATGCCAAAGGTTCGGAATTATTGATCCTACCGCAAAATGCGAAAAAATTGAAATCCGTGCTCGTGCCAAAACCCTGACGCACCTTTATTTCTCTTCGCTGACACGGCTTATGCATGATTTTGCTTAAATTTGTGTGTGTAATGTAGTTGTGTGAAGTGATCTCTTTTTTTTCTTTTTTTTCTTTTGATTATTTACTCCGCTACCTTCTTTTGTTCTGTAGTGGGTATAAACAAAATATTATTATTCTGAACATTGCTTTGATTTAACCATAGATGTCATGGTTATTAGACTAGTTAAGGTTATAAAATCATACCACCCTTGATTTGGTTGGTCTTCTAAGCACGTTTCAAAATGGCTACGAAAGTCGTCTTTGCTATAACTAGGGCCTACGGCTTCAACCTAAATATATAAGGCATACGTAGTCAGGCTTGCCCCCCCCCCCCCCGTCCATAATCAAACCAGTTAGAAAATACAAACAATTATAATTTTTTCAATTATTTAAACACTAAAATAAACTTGAGGTAATTTAACCCCACCCTCCCTCTTCCATTCCGGTGACATTAGCTCACTCTCACCCCCGAATTAAACTCCTGGATAAAATAATGGTAAGCTACTACCAACAGAGAAATAAACTACATAAATATGGTGCAGATAAAATCACGAAGCATTCACAAAAGTTCTCTAAACCGCAGGATAGGATCCCTGCAAAAAAATTTGGAATATTAACGACTTCTTAGAGCGAATTAAAGACAATGTCTTAAATAATTGAGTTACTATGCACCTTGGAATGTGCCATAAAAATATGATATGAAACTTTTCCTGGTATGGTTTAAAATATGAACAAACACATAAAGATGTAAGTTAGACGTATTCTACATAACTAAAACTGATCCTGGGAGCAAAGTAATTCTTCTGACTTTTCAGGGGAATTGTATAACCCCTGGATAAAGGTCTGGTCGCGCTTACTTACCTTATTTGCTTCCGTGGCAACAACAACCATTTTATGGAAACCAAACTTATCCCGGACCAAGCCTCTGTCTTCAACCCCGGCAACAGTTGTCGTCTTGCGCCCAAGTAGAACCTCTTTAAAAATCAGAAATATCTGATAGGATTCTGAGATAATTCTTCTTCCCATCCTGGATAGAATGCCATCTACAATTAAAATAAGGCGAGCTAAGAGCACCAAAAACTACATTATGTTTAATTCATTACAAGGCTAAGCCTGTTGCACAGTTTCTCAACCTGTAAAAATAGGCATGAAGAAAATGGTTTCGTGTTCACACTATAACGAAAAGACATTTGAAGTCAAAATAGGATGTGTTATAAAGGTAAGTGTATTTTTGAACTAGAGGTACCCATTCAAATATGGTCAATGTAATTGTGTGAACTGTTATGTATATCTAGGCTGGTTTGGTCGTTTTGTTATCTCTTTTTGTTTTTTTCGTACTCCACACTGTCACATTCTTATGTTTCTATTGGGTAATAAACAATTATTATTATTATCATTAAAGTGAAATTGAATGTTACAAATGTATTTATTCTAAGAGACAGTAAAGGAAAACAAGAAAAAGGACATTTGTGTTAATTTAGTAAGTTGTTATAAAAGTAGAAATGATTTACACGTATGCAAAACTGGAACGAAGAATAGGCTTCACACAAACTAAATTAATTTTCTACTTGTATTTAGCAGGCTTTTCCGCTTGAAAGCAGATATTCTACTTCAAAAATATTCAGATGTAAAAAGAAAACAAATAAAAAAGAATGGGAGAAACTAAATATACTTATTAACTAATTAAATTTATTAATTAATTCAATAAATTATAAATATAATTAGATAAAAAAAATTCTTTCTCGTAGAGGGGTTGGGCCTAGTAGTAACCCATTATACTTGTCTAACACAATTTATATTTTTCTTGAAACATCAATAAGACACAGCCAGTGAAATGGTAGCCGGCTGGTAACAGGTATATTGCCTTACAGGTAACAGGTAACAGGTAAATGGTAGCTGGTAACAGGTAACTAATTGCCTTAGTTACCAGAATAGAACTGCTCCTGCTCTTCTCAATATTTATTAATCCTGCTAAACGCATGAGGCGCTCAAGTCAGCTATTTTCATTTTACTATTAGAAGACAGGAAAGAGTATACACGGGGTAAGGGTAATCGGTTTCAACCCCCTTCCGAAATATCTCTCTCACTCGTAAATTTATTGTAAAAATACAGGTAAAAAACAACTATTACTGTTAAAAAGCCCATAAGTATTTCTCCAACTCGTCAATTGGTCTTTAAAATCCACGTAAAAAAAAAACTTGCTGAAGAGCGTTAAACAAAGTCCATGGGAAATAAACATCTCCTTCTTCATTCTTTTGGTAGTTCCCCCTCCCTCCGAACAAAAATTTTAGATACTGCCCTGTTAGGAGATAAGAAGTTTCGGTTAGTAAACAATATTAACGTTCAAACATATGAATCAGCGAGGCTAAGATTAACAAGATAAATATATCACAAAAGAATTCGTTACATATTGCCTTGTCAATGTGTGTTATTTTATATTTTTCTGGAATTTAATTCTAGAATCCTGAGCATTGCATCCTTCAAGCATCACCGCACTCACACGATAGAGTTTATATAGGAAACTTAACGTTTAGGCTTATACTCCATAACACATACTGGCAATTTCAGCGATCTAGACAACATATTTATTTGGAAATAAAAGTGGCCTCCTTGAAATGCTAAGTAAACTTGTTGAACAAGGAGACGTTACAAAACTAAGAATAAATACACAATAATAATTTCTAAAATATACACAATTTAAATAAAATTAAACAATTTCAGTAACTGATCGTGTTTCAACAATGCCGGCCAAAAATTAATAATCCAGTAATGAAATACAAATACGAAAATAAGTTTTTTAGTCTCGAAATTTATTTTCCCAAATAACAATTCTTGTGTTTTAATATTAACAAAACTCATTTATAATGAGAAGTAGCTAAAAGGGAAAAAAGGCTACCTTTACTATTGTCAAATTCCTCTTCAATCGCTGCTTCTCTTTCAGAAACAGGTAGATCAACCATGTGGGCAGATACAACCGAAGCCAAACCCTCCTCTCGTGTCCACCAAACATCTCCTATAAAAAAAAAACAATCGTGGATACAACTAAAGCAGCACAACACTTATGTTTCCCTCAAGACATCGATGCAAACGCTGAGAGAAAGGGGCCAATTCTTGTCATTTCAACAAGACTTCTATTATCTGCAAGTTGGTATGTAAAGGTGTACCCCATATATATGTATACATATACCTATTGAATTGAATTTTATTAATAACCCGTCTTACAATCAACGAAAAAAAACGCAGCACAAACCAGAAAACCGTCAACACAGGGTCACTATCAACACATGGAAACTACACACACGAAACTATTTGGGAAGGTGGACCAACTCATGGGGCGAAGACCATAGTTTTTCCTCATAAGGCAGAGTGGCCCCTTTAACCGCACCAGAGGCTCAGCAATATCATGCTTAGCAACGATATGGCAATTTCTAACGAAAGGTGGTACTTGTGGCACATACCGTGCATACAAAAAAATACTGTCCTCATATCTTTCTTATTACGGGCACTCAAAATCTTTCAAGCGGAGTTACAAAAACAATAGGCGAGACAGGGCAATTGTACTATAAAGACGAATTTTGGGGCTAGAATTTCCACGGCTAGTAACAACTGTAACATATGCAATAAGTACTTTTTTCGAAACATGTTAGAACCAAACTCCGAGTCTCTCGAAGAGTAAGATCAATCGGTAGGCCAATGTACATTATATGATTAGGTGTTATATCAATTACATCCTCCTTTCGGTGTTATTTAATTACCTCATCTGGGTAATTGAACAACAAAACAGCTGGCTCATCTATATTAAACTACAAACACAGCCGCATTAAAATTGGCAAATTAAAACTAGCTACATATATATATTCAGTAGAGAAACAGTCTTGTTTCCCTCGGGAAACAAGAAACCCTTAAATATTCTATACAAATAGGAAAATGAGATATCTAACCAATTAAATTTCGGCAAGCACTTGCCCACTCCTCCGAACCATCTTGAAAACTTTTCTAATGACACTGATGAGCTCCCCCTCCTCTCCATCTTTGTACCGTAAGGCGTGTGAACACAATTTTTAATGTTACATACAAAAATTATCTACAACAAGAGGGACACTATCTCCTTCCCCTCAGCACTGAAATTACAGGCATAGTCCAAAAATGTTCCCAGAATAAGAGAGGGATTAGAGATTAATTCCTGTCCCTTTCCCAAGCCTGCTTCTATAATTATTTGAATACCCACGAATAGTTGGAAATTTACGGGAATGAAAAAAGTCACTACCAGACTCCTTAGGAACAAATGCTCCATCGCGCGGCATCACTGTCTCTGAAACTGCGAAGCTTAATATAGTTTTTCAATAATGTTAAATCGATTGAATATCTCAGAACTGTCAATCCGTTGAAGCTTGGCCTCTTTTGAACAAAATTGTAGTTATGTGTCACGAAAAGACAGAAGACGCCACTTTACTGTGGTGCAATCTTTATGGCTACTTAAAAAAGACTCTAGAAATTATAATTTCCGTTGGAATGAGCCATCTTCCGATCTTCTAGGACTATTGATTTTACAAAAGAAATCGTTTGGAAAAAAAAGTGCTCAGTTCCCCAACATTTGGATCTCACTAAAATAAGGTTTTCAGTTCGAAGGGGATCTAAAATCGGATGCCAAAATAAGGTGATTTTTTTTTCAAAGTTTCGGTTACAATTAGCCCCGGTCGCCCCTGCTTGAGATTCGTTACTGCGAATTGTTTGATCAAAAACGACCCTTGATCTTATTCCTACCACCACTGAACCCTTACTAAGCAACGAACGGTTAGGCACAGAAGGGGTGCTGCTATTCTCACCACTTTTTGTACTGCAAACCAGAAGAAGCTTTTCAGGACAACATTCTTACATGCCCTTCGGATGTCCGTGTACAGTTCATTTCTGTTTTATATGATGGTAAAAAAAAACACTCGTTATCTAAACAAAATTGCTCGACTGCTAAAATTCTCCTTAAATAATCTTCTTCACAAATTCTGCTAAAAACAGCGTATATAAGTGTAAAAAATGGCTTACAAGCTACAAATATAAAATGTTGATACAGCTTGAACACACTAGGAATCATGAAATGAATTTGCTTTACTATGGATTTTATAAATTAACAAATGAAATTAGCAAATTAAGCATAAATCAACTTGCGAATTCAACTGAATATGCTTACTACCACTACATGCAAGACAGGATTTGCTATCATTTGCATCGTATGTTTTGGCTACGTTAGTTCAGAACTGTTTTATCCCATTTTTGCAAAATTGTATACTATACCCCACATCAAGAAACTAAGCACAATGCATTGGTTGTTCTGATGGCAATTCTAAGTTTTCAACGTAAGCCATCTGAAGTTAAGTTACGTGTTTTTTTTTTCTTGCTTGCAGAAATAGCTTCGAAGGGAAGTTTTTGGCAGTAAAAAAAATCAAGTCTTGAACCATAATGTCTTTTGAATGACCGTCAATTTTATTCGTAATTATTTTGGTCTATTTGCATGCGAATTTATTCAATTTCGATGAGTATATACAATTTTTTTTGTTCACATGGTTATTTTTAAACTCTGTAAAAAACATTTGGATTAAAAATGGTTTCTAATCCTGCCAAATACTATACTTTTTTTCATTTAAAATTAAGTGGGTAGTGCATCAGGGGCTGGCAAAAAATCAATTTATAGTGGAAATCAGTTAAACAAATTTCAAGAATAGCTCTCTATAGTTATGTTTCTGCCGTCCACTCACTTCTTGCTTCCCTCTTTTCAACTTTATTCCTTGAGCATGGTTATATACTCGTTTTAAATATACCATCTGATGCAGATAGTTTGGGTTTCAGGCGAGTTAAACAAAACTTAGGCTAATTTTGACTTGATACAAGGTTGTGAATTAAATTTCTGAACATGTCGGAGCTGAAGTTAGGTTTTTTCTCAGAGAGGGGGGGGTCTAGACTTTGTCGCCCCCTGCCGCACCATCAATGCTGTAAATGTTACAATTTTGCATAAGTATATTACAATTTTAGCTTGTTTTGCCGCCCCGCCTTGCCACCCGGGGCACTTGCTCTCTCTAGCCCCCACCCCCTAGATCCAGCCTGAACTTAGTTCTTATATTAGCCCCTTAGAGACAAAAAAGATTAAGTTCACTTTTTGGCAGCTTTTTAAAGTTTCAGCGTCAAAGCACTAGATTATCCGACATGGAGAGCGTTTACTCGGAAAAAAAAATCAGAAGAAAAGCCAGGAGTAGGCAGGAGTTTGATATCACTCCAACACCAAGCCGTCCTAGCCGAGTGGATTGGTGCGCTGGATTTAAGATTCTTTGTCCGAGTGGGCGAGGCTTCGAGTCCTGGAGTGTCCAGTTATTTGGTTTGGAACGGGGGTCAGTGGCGTGACTCTGTAAGCTCAGCCAAAGTCGACCCAGCTCTAAATGGGTACCTGAAGAAATCTGGGGAGGGTAAGCAGGAAGGGTGTGCGGAAGCACCCCAACCCCTCATTGCACTTCCTGGCTGAAGGGCCAAGAAACGGAGATCAGCACCGCCGGTAGGGTCTCTCTAGTTAGGCTTAAACTCTAGTTGGGCCAGTGAGGCAAAACACAAATTATGGTCCTGGATAGTGTTACCCCTTTTGATTTTTATGCTATGAAATACCATTGCTAGCCGACTGAAAAATGCAAAATATATAAGTTATGTGAAGCAAGTTTTATGACACCCTGTTTTTCGACAGCCTGGCAAAAACTAGATTTATAAATTAATTTATAAACAAATAACAAATAATTAATGAATAAATAATAACATATAAGAATATAAACGACGTAATATAAATAAAATTATAAAATATGATACAATTTATAATATGTTATAAAAATACATATTATGTAAATAATAAATACAAAAATTAACAAATAAAAATAATAATAAATTAATTAATTTGCAATTAATATTTTACCTTTCACAGTTCCAAAATAAACGGAATGGTCTTTTAATGACAAAAGGTAACGGCAGTTAACTATTTCACCATTAGCATTCTTTGTTATCCAAGGGAAAATATGAGACGGAGACGCTTTAGATACTAGACGTCGTTCCATAACTTTACCACCAGACTTCAAATCGATTAAGCTGATCTGAATGTCCTAAAAGGACAAAAGAAAAACTATATCATAGGCAGCGCTAAAGAGCAATGTGGGGACAATGTATTATTTTTTTTTTTTTTTTTAGACCAGGGCACTTTTTATCGAAAAAGTTGTCGTAGAAACTTCGAAAAGGGCTCATTTGATTGAAAATTGGAAGGGTTTGTGCCCTTTTTAATAGTTGAAGTAATTGGAGGGCAAATAACACCCCTCCCACTCCCATCCTTTCCCCAATCACACCCAATCAAAAGCCATTTTGAGATAGCCATTTTGTTCAACGTAGTTGAAAGATCCGGAAATTATGTCTTTGAGGATGACAACCCCCCCCCCCCCCAAAGAGCCCTTAGGGCAAGGGTTGTAAGTTATGCCCTGGGAGCATATAATGTTTTCATAGAAAGGAAGATCGTATAAACTTCGGAAGGGGCTCATTGGATTGCTAATTTAGATGTTTTAGTGCGCATTTTGAGATTCAGAGTGATGGGGGTGGATACCCCCCCCCCTAAATCTCGTCTTTTCCCAAAAAAATCTGATAGAAATTTTTAGATGACTATTTGTTATCGTAGAAACTTCAAAGAAGGCTCATTCGATTGGAAATTGAAAGGCTAGGGCGATCGTATAGAATAGAATAGAAAGGGTGATCGTATAAACTTCGGAGAAGACTCATTGGATTGGTAATTAGAAGTTCTACTGTTCTTTTTAAGATTCAGAGTGATCGGAGGGTGGATACACCCCCCCCAAACCTCGTATTTCCCGAAATGCATCTGATACAAATTATGAGATGGCCATTTGTTGTCGTAGAAACTTCGAAAAGAGCTCACTCGATTAAAAATTGAAAGGGCTAGTGCCCTTTTTAATAGTCGAAAGTGATTGGAGGGCAACTAACCCCTCCTCCCACGCCCACCATTTCCCCAAACACATCAAATCAAAATTTTGAAATAACCATTTTGTTCAACGTAATTAAAAGGTCCGGAAAATATGTCTTTGAGGATGAAAACCCCCCCCCCCCCAGAAACCTCAAGACAAGGGTTGTAAGTTATGCCCTGGGGGCATATAAGGTAGGCTATATTTAGAAAGGGTGATTGTATAAACTTCAGAGGGGGCTCATGGGATTGGTAATCAGAAGTCCTAGTGACCTATAAGATTCAGAGTGATCACAGGGTGGATATCCCCCCCCCCCGACAACTTGTATTTTCTTAAAATACATCTAATAGAAATTTTGAGATGGCCATTTGTTGTCGTAGAAACTTCGAAAAAGGCTCATTCGTATAGAATAGAATAGAAAGAAAAGAATAGAATAGAATAGAAAGGGTGATCGTTTAAACTTCGGAGAAGGCTCATTGGATCGGTAATCAAACGTTCTAGCGTTCTTTTTAAGATTCAGAGTGATCGGAGGGTGGATACCCCCCCCCCCTACCTCGTATTTTTCCGAAATGCATGCGATAGAAATTTTGAGATAGCCATTTTTTGTCATAGAATCGTCGAAAATATCTCATTCGATAAAAAATTTAAAAAGTTAATGCCTATTTTAACATTCAAAAGCGATTGGAGGGCAAATAACCCCTCCTCCCATGCCCACCATTTCCCCAAACACATCCAATCACAATTTGAGATAGCCATTTTGTTCAATGTAATTGAAAGGTCCGTAAATTATGTCTTTAAGGATGACAACCCCCCACAGCCCTCAGAGCAAGGGTTATAAGTTATACCCTGGGGGCATATAAGGTATATATAGAAAGGGTGATTGTAAAAACTCTGGAATGGGCTCATTTGATTGGAAATCAGATTTTTCAGTGCCTTTTAAAGATTCAGAGCAATAGGAGGGTGGATATGCCCCCCCCCCCGCCCTACACCTCGTATTTCCCGAAATACATCTGATACAAAAAAATTTTTGATGGCCTTTTGTTGTAGAAAATTCGGAAAAAAGCTCATTAAATTGAAAATTGAAAGGGCTAGTCCTCTTTTTAATAGTCGAAAGTGATGGGAGGGCAACTAACCCCCTCCCATGCCCATCATTTCCCCAAACACATCCAATCAATATTTTGAGATAGCCATTTTGTTTAACGTAGATGAAAGGTCCGAAAATTATTTCTTTAAGGATGACAACCCCCCCCCCCCCCCCCCAAGAGCCCTCGGGGCAAGGGTTCCTGAAATTCATCTGATAGAAATTTTGAGATGGCTATTTATTGTCGTAGGAAATTCAAAAAAAAAGCTCATTTGATTGGAAATTGAAAGGCCTAGTGCTCTTTTTAATAGTCGAAAGTGATGGGAGGGCAACTAACCCCATCCCACGCCCACCATTTCCCCAAACACATCCAATAAATTTTGTGAGATAGCCATTTCGTTTACCGTAGTTGAAAGGTCATAAACATATGTCTTTGAGGATGACAACCCCCCCCCCCCAGACCCCTCAGGGCAAGGGTTGTAAGTTATGCCCAGGGGACGTATAAGGTATATATAGAAAGGGTGATCGTATAAACTTCAGAGAAGGCTCATTGGAATGGTAATCAGACGTTCTAGACTCCTTTTTAAGATTCGGAGTGATCGGAGGGTGGATGTCCCCCCCCCCACCTCGTATTTTTCCGATATGCATCTGATACAGATTATGAAATGGCCATTTGTTGTCGTAGAAACTTCGAAAAGAGCTCACTCGATTAAAAATTGAAAGGGCTAGTGCCCTTTTTAATAGTCGAAAGTGATTGGAGGGCAACTAACCCCTCCTCCCACGCCCACCATTTCCCCAAACACATCCAATCACAATTTGAGATAGCCATTTTGTTCAATGTAATTGAAAGGTCCGTAAAATATGTCTTTAAGGATGACAACCCCCCACAGCCCTCTGGGCAAGGATTGTAAGTTATGCCCTGGGGGCATATAAGGCATATAGAAAGGGTGATCGTAAAAACTCCGGAACGGGCTCATTTGATTGGAAATTAGATGTTTCAGTGCCCTTTTAAAGATTCAGAGCAATCGGAGGGTGGATACGCCCCCCCCCCCACGTTACACCTCGTATTTCCCGAAATATATTTGATAAAAAAAAAATTGATGGCCATTTGTTGTAGAAAATTCGAAAAAAAGCTCATTCAATTGGAAATTGAAAGGGCTAGTGCTCTTTTTAATAGTCGAAAGTGATGGGAGGGCAACTTACCCCCTCCGATGCCCATCATTTCCCCAAACACATCCAATCAATATTTTGAGATAGCCATTTTGTTTAACGTAGATGAAAGGTCCGAAAATTATTTATTTAAGGATGACACCCCCCCCCCAAGAGCCCTCGGGGCAAGGGTTCCTGAAATTCATCTGATAGAAATTTTGAGATGGCTAATTTTGAGATGGCTATTTATTGTCGTAGAAAATTCAAAAAAAGCTCATTCGATTGGAAATTGAAGGGGCTAGTACTCTTTTTAATAGTCGAAAGTGATGGGAGGGCAACTAACCCCATCCCACACCCACCATTTCCGCAAACACATCCAATCAATATTTTGAGATAGCCATTTTGTTAAACGTAGTTGAAAGGTCCGGAAAATATGTCTTTGAGGATAATAACCCCCCCCCTACATCCCTCAGGGCAAGGGTTTTAATTTATGCCCTGGGGGCATATAAGGTATATATATAGAATTGGTGATCGTATAAATTTCTAAGGGGGCTCATTGGATTGGTAATCAGAAGTTATATTGTCCTTTTAAGTTTCAGAATGATCGGAGGGTGGATACCCTCCACACCTCGTATTTTCCCAAATGCTTCAGATACAAATTCTGAGATGGCCATTTATTGTCTTACAAACTTCGAAAAGAGCTCATTCGATTGGAAATTGAAAGGGCTACTGCCCTTTTTAATAGTCAAAAGTGATTGGAGGGCAACTAACCCCCCTCCCAATCCCGCCATCTGCAAACAAATCCAATCAAAATTTCGAGAGGAAAGGTCTGGAAACTATGTCTTTGAGGATGACAACCCCCCAGAGCCCTCAGGGCAAGGGTTGTAAGTTATACCCTGGGGGCATATAAGGAGCATATAGAAAAGGTGATTTTATAAAATTTGGAGGGGACTCATTGGATTGGTAATCAGAAGTTTTGACCTAATTTTTGCTCATTCTTGACTTAATGGAGCTCTTTACTTTTCTTTGAAAACCTTGTGTTGTGGAAAAAGTTTTTTAAATTAATATATAGATAAAAATCGAATGCATGTCTGTCTGTTAGTCTGTACATTTAAAACTCGTATAAAACCACTTCAAATGCAGCAAAATAAAGCACTGCGTATCCTGAAAACTTTCATCCCCTCCCCAATATCCCTACCATCAATATCGCCAATATTACCAGTGGAATTATTATTATCTTTTCATGGATTGATGTTTTGTGTTAAGTATTTTGCTAAAATTCTACCGAAAATTTTTTATGCCATGGAACTATTTAACCAATGTGAGCATCATTATGGAACGTGGGGATCTTCTAAGTATGTTGAACCCCTAGCGTGCGGTGAAAGGTCAAGATTCTCACTCATACACTGCATGAACAAACCTTGGACTGTGCATAGTTTGGGTATTAATCTCGGTCTTTCTATTAGTATACTGCGGGGGCCTCTAAAAACTCTTTTACTAACCCTTTGATCATTTTATTTTTTTTTAATTTATATATATTTTTTTTTAATTCAGCTATGGTCTTCCCGCTGACTCATTCTTTTGGTAAGTTTTCTCCACGGCTTCACTTCACTATTTTTGGTGTTTTGTTTTAGTTCGTTCTCCATTTGGCTGCTGGCTTAGGATGATGCTTGGTAAGTCATACATTTTTCTGTTTTTTTTTTTTTTTATTTATTTACAAAAGAGTGTGATTATGTACAAATAAATTTATATATTATGTTTTTTTTTTTTTTTTTTGTTGTTTTGTTATTGGTTGCCTGGTAATACGAGCTAGAATCTCAGCCGGGCATACCCATATTGTAGTTGCATTTAGTTTGCAAATAAAAGAACCTGAACCTGAACCTTTATGCAACCAGAACCGGAAACTTAATGGAGCTCTTTACTTTTCTTTGAAAAACTTGTCTTGCGGAAAAGGTTTTTAAATTAATATATAGGTCAAAATCGAATGCATGTCTGTCTGTTTGTCTGTTCTTTATGCATTATGACACCCTTCATTCGATCGTCAAAAAAGAACTTTCAAGGAGCTGTACTCTTACAAAGGTTTTAGATATATAAAAAAAAAACCATGGCCCTCTTAATACTTTTCACGCTGGTGAAATTAGAAACCCCTCAACATAAATAGTTGGCAGTTCTTGCCAAAAGAATAATTCGCATTTTCTAAATATTCAGTTAACGGATCAGTTAATTATGAATTGCGTCATCTAAAACTCACTCTGAATTTGTAAAATTACTTTTTCCAGTATACTATCTGGGAAAATTTGCCAAGGGTATAATTCCACGGGGGGATGGGGGAATTTCCAAATTGAAATGAATTTGATTCGCATATACCGCTTACGTAATCGAAATAATAATTAAATAATTTATACAAATATAGGGTAAAGATCAATTTTATTTAGCCTCGGATGGAAAAAAAATGTTTTGAAAAAAAAATCGATATTCATACTTGTTGATTCAATGCATTAATGTGCTTTTCTATTTACAGCCTCGATACTCGAATGAAGGAGAATTGTCAGACGGAACTTTTCGTGGGGGGGGGGAATTACTGGGGGGAGAAGGGTCCACAGGGGGAATTTTTCAAACACTTTTAAATTAAAAAATATAACCGTTATTTATGCGCGGGGGGGGATTTTCCGCTGGGAGGGGGGATTTTCCGAGGCGCTATTTTCCTTAGAGGGGGTGTTTTCCTTCAATTTCATTTCTTATAAGATTACAGCAATACTCGACGCGTAAGCTATTATTACAATAATTATACAGTTAAATATTCCTATGTTTATATTATATGTGATACATTGTACATTTATACTGTACTATTAAATTATTTCTATGTACTATCTATAATAAATTGTATATTTATAATATACACAATAGGATAATTTAAATTCCAAAAATCTTGCTGACATAATATATCCAGTTACAACAGTGATATTATGGAAAGAAAATATTTTTCTAACTATCATGACCAAAAAAATTGGCAAAACCTGACTTGATAAGAGGCTTTCTCAAAAAACAAAAGTTAAGTGCATTAGAGAATTAGCACAAAGAGGATTATCTCAAATTATTTGAGAATGTTTGATGATGCTATGAGATCGCCAAACATTGATTTTGAAACGATTGAAAAAACATGAAATTGAGTAAAATTACAGTTTAGACTCAGGCTAAAAGATATCAACTTGTTCCTAAAGCTTTCGAACCAGGCAAATGAAATTTTCCGAAATGAATAAGCCTTTGGTCTTAAAAATATGTTTTTTTTTATCTCCATCACTCCTCCACTTTTGAGGCTTAAAAAATTGTAAATATTTGTCAGTCTTGATTTAATAAAGAGAAATTGGCTTTCCTTGGACTGTAGATCTCGACAAAGTGGTTCCAGGGATTCCAATTGGATTTCAAGTCAAATTTGAATTCTGTTCCAAGTTAGAAACCCCTTTTAGATAGATTCTTTTATGCCTTATAAGTAGGGAAGAAATGGAGATTTGAGGTTGGAAACAGCTTTCAAGATCCATATTTTGGTTGTAGATCCATTCGTGAAGATTTGAATCACTTAACAGAAAAATTTACCAAGTTTATAAAAGGACAGCTCCTTGAGGACGGGGTTTGAGAATATTTGAGATTAAATTCAAATATTGGAGAACAATTATTTGCGAATAAATTCACTTATTCTCATCATAGATAATAAATCACAACTTACGGTGTCAAACTTCACTTGAAGGTCAATATCCGCTTTTTCTTATTAGCAGGCTTTGGGGCTTGTAAGGGTACATCAAAGATACTGTCCGGGGAGGGGGGGGGGGGTAGTTGTTTCAGGGTAAAGGTTGAAAAAGTTTTAAAACGCATCAAATATTTGTTTATTTGCCTTTTTGTTATGTTTTTTTTAGTTGGAAAAGAACTTCAGGGGGAGGGTTTCAACCCTGAACCCTCCCCTCCCCCTTGGATACGGTTTTAACTTTTTCTTTTCTGAAACTCAACGATTTCTGCTCAGCGATAAAGTTTATCACCCTCCTATCTCATTTTCTAAAATTATAGTTCTCATACCAGTGTCACAGCTTCCCATGTGGGTTATAGGGACAATACTTCCCTAAAATCAGTTTTCTAATACTAAAGAAATTATTCTTAAATTAATCAATTAATAAATATTAATACAATCATTAAATTTGAAGAAGATACAGGATAGTTTCCACAGCCATAACTGACTGGAAGTTCAAAATAAATAATCGACAGGTAAAATAATCCCCTCCCTCTCTTTCCTCCTTCCCCTCCCTTTTAAAACTCATTGTGTAAAGCTTATTTTACAAATTCTGGACATTCTATTTGTAGAGTCTACTTTCTAATAAATTCTTTAAAAACTTTCATTCCCTAAATTACCCAAAAAAATAATAAGCCATCTCAATAGTCTCCCCTTTCCTTGTTTATTTATACAATTTCTGTCATTTCTCCCTTCTTGCGTTTTTATTAACCGGTTTAATTTGTTAATAAATTTTAAGAGTTTTCATTGTTTCATTTTTGACATGTTAAGTTATGTTTCTTTCTTGTTTTTTGTTTCTTTTTTTACCGGTATTATCATATTTGTTTTGTTTTTTTTTGTTTTTTTTTTTTGCTGTAACTGTTTTTAAGTTTGAGTGTGAAATGTGAAATCGGCCTACATGGGGTTGGATTAGTCATTTTCTGAAAATGAATCTTATTTAAGGTAAAGTCAGACACACTTCACTAAGATTCATTGAAACGAACCAGTCATAGATATTTACACACTCAAAATTTAGGCACAGCATGTCCCCAATTCTGAACGTATCTATGAAGCTTTATTTTAAAATGGGCCATTTCAAAAGTTTAAGACCTAATTTTTGTGATTAGTGACTTCAAAAACCTTTAAAACCCCAAATCTGATGGACTTACAGCCGTATATACAAATTCTTTTACTAAAACTAGATGGACATAAATCGCCGGAATCTTTTAGCGTCGGGAAGAAGAAACCGGGTTCCAAAAAAAAGGTAGAAATCGATCGTCTATATAATTGTCAAACCCGAAAGTTTCTATACTTTCGGTAATAAAAAAGTTTTTACTCAACCTGGTAAAATAATAAATATTGATTCGTAAGAACTGATATTCTAAAGTCAGATAATTGATATTTTAAAGTCAGAACTGGACTTATTAGGAGTTTCAGAAACTCATATCCAAGGGGTAGAAAATATGAAATAAGGCGATATAGAATTTATTTGAGAATTATTCATGATGAACAAGGGAATTCCTAAGTCTTGTTTAGGTTGGGAAAGTATTAGTAATAGGAGGCTAGTGGCTCATTTTATGACTAAAATGTGGTGGGTATCAGTCATAGTAGTATTTACTCCGGTATAACCAAGTAATGGAGATAGTAGTGACTCATGAATTTTACTTACAGCTACAGGAATAAATAGACAGGGTCTCAGGTAGAAATATGGCATTTTATTAGGAGATTTCAATGCCCAGGTCGGTAGAAATAGGGATAGATGGTATCCTAGCCTAGGTAAATTTGGTGTTGGAAAAGAAAACAGTAATGGCAACAAACTATTGCAAGTTTGTAGGTATAATAATCTAGTTATAACCAATAAAGAATTTGGTCGTAAAATAGTCCATAAGTTAAAATGGTGTTCACATGACACTCAGACAGCTAACCTTATCATGTTACTGTAAACCGAAGACTGAATGAATCGATGCAAGATACTAGGGTATATAGGAGTGCTGTTTATTGATGTTAAAAGTGATCACCATCTAGTAGTGTCAATGGTTAATCTAAAGCTGAAATTAAAGAAGGATAGCTACCTTCTGGGAAGTTATGACGTTGATAGACTCCAGAATGTGAATCTGAGAGAACCTTCCCACGAGCAATTGAATACTAGAGTGGAGAGTTTAAAATTCAACAATGTAAAAGATGGATGGAATAGCTTTAGGAAAATACTTTTTGAAGTCACTGATGGTGTCCTAGGTAAGAAAGTTAGAAACACATCTAGGAATGATAGTAAAAATGCTTTATGGTTAAGACAGGAGGAGGGGCTTGTACAAGAATTATTTGAGAGATAGATCATACAAAAATAAGAAGAACGCAAAGAAAGTAGAAAAAAGATTAAAACATGAATAAAGGAGGAGTGAAGTGGAGGCCGTGGATAAAATTGTTGAAGATCTGGAAGATGCAGCCATACTGCAAAACAGTAAAATACTGTACTGGCATGTTATTAAATTGAGAGGGAGTAGTCAATCTGGACTTGTCCCAGTTAAAGATAGGTATGGGGCTACAATTAGCGATTAGGAAAGAGTCAAAGAGAAATGGGCAGAACATTTTGAGAATGTGCTAAACTGTGACAGAGTTATAGGAAAAGATACAGAAAAGAATGAAAAGGTTTGTGACACTTTGAATGTGAAGGAAGATTCATTTTCTGAGGAAGAATTAGAGACAGTACTAGAACGATTAAAAAATAATAAGGCCCCAGGCGCTAATAGTGTGGTAAATGAGTTTTTGTTTAAATATGGAGGTAATGAAGTTAGAAATAACTTTCTGAAGACTACAAATATGATTTTTGAAAAAGGGGAAGAACCTAGCGATTTCAGAAAAACTCTAACTAAATCCTTCTATAAGAAAGGTGATAAGAGTGAGCGTGGTAATTATAGATGCATTGGTCTAGTTTCAGTAGGAACTAAATTACTTAGTATATGATTACTATTATGTACTTAGTATATGCAGTAGATAAAGTTTTACGAGAAGAACAGAGTGGTTGTACGAAGGGTAGAGGATGCATCGACCAAATTATCACTCTTTGATTAATGATTGAGATGTGCCTGAGTCATCAAACCCTTTACTCTTCAGTTCTATAGATTATGAGCAAGATTTGATTCAGCTGCTGTCCTATCCTTGTATTTTATAAATGTACGAGAATATTATTGCTGCGCTTAAGGTAGGAAATGAGGTTAGTAGCTGGTTCGCATTAAACAAGGAGTTTAGCAAGGTTGCGTGTCCTATCCATATTTATAGATCATTCAGATGGACTTTGTCCTAAGGAGCAGATCAAAGACAATGGGGGAACACGAAATCAATGGAAAAAAAACTCTCATAGACTTAGATTATGATGATGATTTAAGCATTCTAGACGAAAACGTTAGCAAAATGAAGGAATTTTTAGAGGTTTAAGTTCAGGGTACAAGAATATGTTTAAAAATTGATATTAGGAGGACTAAGTCGCTAAGACTAGGAATAAGTGAAGGTGGAAAGGTGATGTTGGATAACGAGAAGATCGAGCAAGTGGATAGCTTTACTTACCTAGGTAGCATTATTAATAAACATAGTGGGTGCAGTGAAGATGCCATAAGTAGAATAACCAAGGACCAGGGTGTATTTTTACAGTAGAAAACAGTTTGAAAAGATAATAAGATAAGTCTGCGCACCAAGAATAGAATATTGGAAGCAACAGTCATGACAGTGGTCATCTATGGTTTTAAAGCGTAGGCACTCCGAAAAATGGAAAAGGATTGTTTTGGGTACCCGACTGACTGACCGTATCTCAAACAGTAGGCTGTATGAAAAATATGGGTCAATCCCATTTTCAAGGGCTATAATGAGAGGAAGATTGAGATGGCTAGGACACATTCTACAGATGAAGCATGATAGATTGCCCATGGTCGTCCTTGTTGGGTAACCGTCACGGGCCAAACAAAAAGCAGGTCGCCCCGAATAGGGTACGAGGATGTCGTAAGGAAAAATTAAAGGGAAATAAGAACTTATTGGAAGGTTGTAACGAGGGAGGCTTTGAATAGATAGGGATGGAGGAGGAGCGTGCGTAGCTGTGTTGGCCTCAGGTGGTTTGGTGCTACGGTGAGTTGTTATTAGTTATAGTAGTAGACAATATCAGATCATTGGTATTCTATAACTGATAGATGTCATGATAACTGATACCCATCTCATTTTCTAATTCCAAAGTTTTTATAAACAATGCCAAACATACATAAGCGGGTTATAGGAAGAGTACTTGTCAAAAATCAGCCATCTAAGATTCATTTACACTCAACCTGATAAAATGATAGATATTGGTTCATGATAATTGATAAATGATAACGCAAATGATAATGATAAATAAATATTAACAAATGATGATTTACTGGAAGTGCAACTCATGGGCACACACTGTTTTTTAACATATTTTACGGATCATGTTACCGAAAAAAAAAATCATTTGGTCGTTGAAATCAAACATAAACCTGCCAGGACACGCATTTATATATTTGGAATGAAGGTAGAGGCCATAGCAACAATAAAGACGATTTTCTAAAAATTCTAAAATGTGCTTAGAAGGCCAACCAATTCAGAGGTGGCACAATAATAAACATATAGTATAACGTAACAACAAACATCAAGCTATAGGCTGAAAGATAGAATTCAAATTGAGTCATTTAGGCAAATATCAGTTCTAAGGAAGAAAATATTAAAATTATGTATTGACCTGTGATGGTGGAATAGAAATTTTTTTATTATTATTATTTTTTTTTTTTTTTATATTTGTTAACCATGTTGGGATAGCCTTCCATGCCCCACTTGTCCAGCGTTTGTTTTCTTTATGTTTGTTATGTTTTTTGTTTTTTTCTTTAACCAGGTTTTTTTTTCTTTCTCTCTTTTGTTATGATGAGGAAATGTTTTTTTGTTTTGTTTTGTTTTTTTTGTTTTTTTTTTTATTATTATTAATACCCAATTTTACGAGCTTTGCTCTCTGTTGGGGGTATATGTTTTTTTATTTATGTTGATTTATTCAAATAAAATCTTCTTCTTCTTAAAAAAAAAAAAAAAAAAGCTTATAATAAATATGACAAACTACATTGCAAAGTAACTGTTTTTGCTCCTCTAAAATTGTAAGAACAAAATAAACTTTATTCTGATTGTTCTAATTTGAAATTTACCGCCTAACTTGACCAATATGCTTGACAAACAATGATTTCAACTGTGGGTCTTTTTCAGGGGCGTATTTTGCTATGGGGCAGAGGGGAAACTGCCCCTCCCAGACCTTTTTTAATCATAGCACAATCATAGCAAAAAACATACAAGAAGTGATAATATAAATGAATAGATAGACCTTAAAGCGAATAATGCCTCGATTGAATAAGAAAATCAAGCTTAAAACGAAAACAAATATTTTACTATTTAAGTATAAATTAAACTTGAACAAACCAGAAATTAAATAAACGATCAATGCGAACAAACATACAATATATATTAATGTAAATTAATAAATAAATTTTAAAACGAGTGAAACTTAAATTGAATATGCAAATCAAGTGTGAATCGAATGAAAATAACTACAAACAAGAGTTAGGTATCGCCTCACTGCAGAAGCCTAAAACCTTCTGCGTCATTGGCGCCTTACTGAAAACTATATCAGTCTTGAACAGTCTTGGAAAGTATAAACAAAATCAAATTGAATATTAGATATAAAATGATATTACTTGTTGAAAGATCCGTCAGGTCAAGATTTTTTTTTACTGTAATTTTTATTTTCATTTTCAATGCTGTAAGAACTGGAAAAGGATAAATTTGTAATATACCAGTAATTCGTTTTCAGTGAAGCGCCAATGGCGTAGAATGCTTTAGGTTTTTACAGTTAAAGAAGGGGGCAGTATCCAAATTTTGTTTGTAGTGAAACTATATTTGTCTTGACCAATCTTGGAAAGAACTGAGAAATTAAACTGAATATTTGATGTGTTTTTCAAAATTTTACTATAATTTTAATATTTATTTTCAATATTAAGTACAAAAGAAAACATTTGTAATATAATTCGTTTTCAGTAAAGCGCCAATGACGAAGTAGGTTCTATGCTTCTGCAGTGAGGCAATACCCATACTCTTGTTTGTAGTTATTTTCATTCTATTCAAACTTGATTTGCATATTCAATTTAAGTTTCACTCGTTTTAAAATTTATTTATTCGTTTACATTAATATATATTGTATGTTTGTTCGCATTGATTGTTTATTTAATTTCTGTTCGTTTTAAGCTACATTTATACTTTAATAGCAAAATATTTTTTTTTCGTTTTAAGCTTGATTTTCGTATTCAATCTAAGCATTACTCGCTTTAAGATCTATTTATTCATTTATATTATTACTTGTTGTATGTTTTTTGCTATGATTGTTTATTTAATTTCTGTTCGTTTTGGGTTTCATTTATTCTTTAATAGTAATTTCTGGTCGTTTTGAGTTTGAATTTTAACAGGTATTTGTATCTCCTGAGCTTAAGTTCAAAATGGCCTTTACTTTTCTTTGAAAAACTTATTTTTCGGAATGTTTTCTTTAATTAATTTTTGTTCGTTTTTTATTGCAAAAAGTTTCAAGTTTTTATGACATGGGGGGGGGTGTTGCTTATTGTCCGATTATTCTTGACTTTAGAGAACGGATCTAGAACTTTCAATTTAAATCTAATGAGGCTTTTATCAAAGTCTATACGATTACCTCTTTGATAAAAACCTTATATATGAACAATAGACAGCTTGCATAACTTGTGGACAGTGATTGACAACAATGAATGGATTGAAAAAAATAGCTCCAATAAGAGGGCTTAGACAATTTCTCTTGCTGACACATAGGGATCACGACTATTTGGAATTGACCTTAATAGGATTATTTGTGCCAAAGCAATTTTGCATCTATCACATATTTTGTATTTTAACCATATAATTGTATAATTATAATAGATTTACTATGTGTTATTCCAATACAAAACTTTACCTTATTAAAGTCTTTGGGGTGGGGGTGGCGGACTTGGCATAAAGAAGAAAACTTTGGCGTAGACAGTAGGAGAGGGAGAGGGTGAGGTTGGAGACTCATCCAATACGGAGTGAAACTTCACTTATCTCATCCGTTCCCGATTTAGGAGATCAGACAGACTCATTGGGCTGTAGAATGTTGGACCGTTTGAGTACACAAAAGTACTTTATATTTTCAGTTATTGCAGGATTGATTTCATAGATTGTGGAATGGTGAGCCCCCTGGGCCATCATTTGGGTGAGCTCATAATATGCAATTTTGATTAATTGTTCCGTGTACTGTGCATATATTATTCTATATATGTTATTTTGAGTTATACTTGTATCGCATTGCGTTCATTTTTAAGCCTTGAGATAAAAACTGAAACCTTAGCGTAGACAGTGGTGGGGGGAAGTCACATGCATAATTGAGCATCCACAGAAAAAAGTAATACAACTGAAAATAATCTGTCTTTTGAAAATGTCTTTTTTCAAAAGACACGAACAAAATCGTCTAAAGGAACCTGAAGTGCTATCTCTGACATTTCCGTTGATTCTTTTTTTCCCGTTACTTTCAGACGTAAAATTTAGAATATTATCGAATGGGTTTAGTCGTCCCCTCCCTGAATAATTCACATTTGGAAAACCCACCCCTGGGAAATTCCTACCCCCTCAAAGAACATTTTCTTTTCCTGCTGATAATTCCCCTGCGTTAAATTCCATCCAGCAGAAATTTATTTATTAATTTACATTAACATCAGCACTAAATTTATTTATTAATTTACGTTAATATGTTTTGTATGCTTGCTTGCATTGATTATTCATTTAATGATTGTCTGATTATCTATATGCCCCCAGGGCACAACTTGCAGAACGTATCCCCAGGCCCTAGTGGGCTGTATCGACACGGGAGTTTTTTGTTATCAGAAGTTTGATCTATTTATTAAAAAAATGTCTATCTCAAAATTTTTATCTGATGCATTTAGGGCGTGGAGGAGGGGGGGGGGCTAGTTGCCCTCCAATCTCTTTTGACTCTTAAAAAGTGAACAAGAACTTTCAATTTCCAATCAAATGAGCCCTTTCTAAAGTTTATACGAGCATCCCTTCCATAAGAAATAATATGAAGGATTCTGAGAATCCTTAAATTACAACCCTTGCCCTGAGGGCTGTGCAGGAGTTGTCATCCTCAAAGACCTAGTTTCCAGTACTTAAAACTACGTTTAATAAAATGGCTGTCTCAAAATCTTGATTGAATGTGTATGGGGAAAAAGTGAGCATGAGAGGGGGGTTAGTTCTCCTCAAAGCATTTTCGATTATAAAAAAGAGCACTAGCCCTTTGAACTTCCAACCTAATGAGCCCTTTTTCAAGTTTCTACTACAACGCCTTCTTTAAAAACTTTATATGCCCCCAGTGTATAAATTAAAACCCTTGCCTTGAGGGTTGTGGGGGAGTTTCCTCCTCAAAAACATATTTTCTATCCGAAAATCAACTACGCTTAACAAAATGCCTATCTCAAAATTTTGATTGGATGTGTTTGGGAGAATGATGGGCGTGGGGGGGAAGGCTAGTTGCCCTTCAATAACTTTTGACTATTAAAAAGGGCACTAGATCTTTGAATTTCTAATCGAATGAGCCTGTTTTGAAGTTTCTACGACAACGCCTTCTATAAAAACCTTATATGCCCCCAGGGCATAACTTAAAACCCTTGCCCTAAGGGTCGTGGGGGAGTGTCCTGCTCAAAAACATATTTTCTATTTGGAAATCAACTACGCTGAACAAAATGGCTATCTCAAAATTTTGATTGGATGTGTTTGGGGGACTTATGGGCGTGGGGGGGGGGGGGGGGGACTAGTTGCCCAACAATCACTTTTGACTATTAAAAAAGGGAATAGCCGTTTGAATTTCTAATCGAATGAGTCTTTTTTGAAGTTTCTACGACAACTCTTTCTATAAAAACTTTATATGCCCCCTGGGCATAACTTAAAACTCTTGCCCTGAGGGTTGTGGGGGAGTGCCCTCCTCAAAAACACATGTTCTATGTGGAAATCAACTACGCTGAACAAAATGGTTATCTAAAAATTTTGTGTGGATGTGTTATGGGAAATAATGGGCCCGGGGGGGGGCTAGTTGCCCGCCAATCACTTTCGACTATTAAAAAGGGCACTAGCCGTTTGAATTTCTAATCGAAAGAGCCTTTTCTGAAGTTTCTACGACAACACCTTCTATAAAAACCTTATATGCCCCCAGGGCATAACTTAAAACCCTGGGCTGTAGGGGAGTGTCCTCCTCAAAAACATATATTATATGAGGGAATCAAATCTGATGACCGAAATGGTTTTCTAAAAATTTCTTCTGAATATGTTTGGGGAACTGATGGGCGTGGAGGGGGGGCTAGTTGCCCTCCAATCACTTTCGACTATTAAAAAGGGCACTAGCCCTTTGAATTTCTAATTGAATGAGCCTGTTTTGAAGTTTCTACGACAACACCTTCTATTAAAACCTTATATGGCTCCAGTGCATAACTTAAAACTCTTGCCCTGAGTGTTGTGGGGGAGTGTCCTTCTCAAAAACATATGTTATATCTGGAAATCAATTACGCTGAACAAAATGGCTATTTCAATATTTTGATTGGATGTGTTTGGAGAAATGATGGGCGTGGGGGGGCTAGTTGCCCTCCAATCAATATCGACTGTTAAAAATGGCAATAGCCCTATGAAATGCCAACCGAATGAGCATTTTTTGAAGCTCCTACCACCACGCCTTCTATAAAACCTTATATGCCCCCAGGGCATAACTTAAAACCCTTGCCCTGAGGGTTGTGGGGAAGTGTCCTCCTCAAAAATATATTTTCTATCTGCAAATCAGCTACGCTGAACAAAATGGCTATCTCAAAAATTTGAATGGATGTGTTTTGGGGAATGATGGACGTGGGGGGGCTAGTTGCCTTCCAATCATTTTTTACCCTTAAAAAGGGAACTAGAACTCTCGATTTCCAATCGAATGAGTTCCCTTTGAATTTTCTACGACGACCCATTTCATATGAAGTGCCTCTAGGAAAAAATAAATAAATAATTATAAAACATTGGAGCCGTGTGGCCGTTACTATAGGCAACGCTATAGCGTTGCCTCTGATTACCCAAAATAGCGGATGCTTAAAATCTCTTTCTAAATGTTCTTTCTACTCTGTATTTTCTTACAACACAAAAATGAACATATGTCATTGGAAACGCTGGCATGGATAACTTACTTTTATTAGTTATAGTTACATTACTACAACTACTACTAACAACTCACTACAACACTAAACCACCTGAAGCTAACACAGCTACGCACACTCCTCCTCTATCCGAATCTATTCAAAGCCTCTCTTTTTACACCATCTCAAGCAGTTCCAATTTCCATTAAACCCTTCCTTACGACATCCTCTCACCTCACTTGGGGACGACCTGCTTTTCCTTTGGCCTTAGATGGATGGCAAAAAAAAAAAAATATTTGGCCGTCTTTCATCCTTCATCCCCAGAACGGGTCCTAGCTATCTCAACCTTTATCTCATTATAGCCCTAAAAAAGGGGATAGAACCACTTTTTTCGCACAGTTTACTGTTTGAAATACGGTTAGTCCGACAGGTACCCAAAAGAATCTGTAGACAATTGCTCTGGAAAATCTTTAACAAATTCTCATAAGTCTTTTGAAGTGCTCACGTTTCAGAACCATACTTGACCACTGTCATCACTGTAGCTTCCAATACTGTAGACTTCTTCCTATTCTTCCATGCTTTACTCAACTATGAAAAAAACACCCTGGACCTTGTTTATTCTACTTCAAGCAATTCACCATCTTTACTAACAATACTACCTACGTAAGTGAAGCTATCCACTTGATCGATTTTCCCGTTGCCCAAACTCACCTCTTCACCTTAACTTATTCACAGTCTAAGCTACTTAGTCTTCTTAACACTAATTTTCAAACCAATTCTGGCACCCTGAACTCTCAAAATCTCCAGCAGACCATTCATTTTGCTAAGATCTTCATTCAGGACACTTAAATCTTCAGCATAATCTATGTCTAGAATTGATTACATTAATATATGGATTAATTATATTCGTCTTTCCGCAGAACAAAAGAACACCAATTTAACAAAGAAATCCTGTTGACATTCACAAGGTCGTTATTTTACTTTATTCATGTAATTTATGGTTATCTATTTTGTTTACTTTATACATTTATTGCTTCCATATTTTATGGGGTATCCCTGTGCTTAGGTATATTTTATTACATATTCTTTATCTGACTATATGTTATGTTGGAAATGAGCAACATCTAGTTTTATTTATTCTCTACCTAGGCACCTCTAGGAAGAATCATGGCAGCAGTGATGGGTGACAATGTAGTATTCTGACCAAAGCCGTATCCAGGTAGGGGGTACCAGGTTTGATCCCTCTTCCCCGAATTTTTTGTCCCGACTCACAAAAACGTAAAAAATTGAATAAAACAAATTTTTGATGTGTCTTTTACAGTCTTTTTTAGCCCCCCCTCCTGGAAAAAAATTCTGAATACGCCCTTGATCCTGACGAAAGAAAAAAGGACTAGAAAAAGGAAAAAACTAACTTCTCTTTCTTGACAGGCTACTAGGAGAAACTTAATACTGTCTGCTTCGGTTCCACCCCAGACACAGTTTTCACTGCCAACTGATAAAACCATTTCACCTTCTTCATGAAAAATGACAAGCTTCTTTCCTGTGAAGACGGCTGCATTCAGAATTCCAGTAACAGCTTCTGTCGTTATTGATGCAAAGTCGTTTTCACGAAAACCTAAATTCAGCAATGATTTTGTCTTCAAGATACTAAAATCATCCAATGAAAGTACAGTGACTGTTCCGTCGTTCCTTCCCACACATATAACAGACTCACTTGACAGACAACATCTAAATAAAAAAAGAAGCATATATTATTTAGTATATAACAGCACAACTTACTTTTTCGCTTGGAAAACGTGATAATCTAAACCTAATTATACCTTTTCCTTCTCTATTTTTGTAAGACTTTGACATGCCGAGGACAGTGAAAATGAAATATGATTGTTTAAATAGATATATACAAAATTTTATATATTTTAAAAACAAGACAAAATCTAGATTTAACCTTTAGCTAAAAAGACATCCATATGCAGTTATGCCGCTTTTGGTGGCAGCGGATGTCAAATTTAAAAAAAGAAACGAGGTGACTATCAGCAAAAATAAGCTAAAATTATTTGGAACCAAACAGCTAGAAAATGTAGCTTCCCAATAAAAGTGTAGTTTTCTTTAAGAATCAAGTGATTCTTAATGTGTTAATTTGTTTTCAAATTTAAATAATTAGTTTTGCTAATTTATTTTCACAGTCTAACGAAGCAGCACTGACAAATACGGTTCTTCCCTTAAAGTTTTATAATTTTGAAACAAACAAAAAAATACTTTTTAAATCGGGGCTCTCGGGTAAAAGTATTTCTAAAAAAAGGTAAAGGGAGCCAAATAAAATTTTTATGTTATGTCCTTTGCGCGTTAAACGTTACTACGTTCAACAACTACGAAACTCAGCAAAATTGCGGCAAAAATCAGCGAGGAATAAACTGATTTTTTTTAACCAAACAGCTAAAGAAAGCGCAGCTTTCCTTAGAAGGTGTAATTGTCTTTGAGAATCAACAGATTTTTAATGTTTGAGTTTTTATGGACTAAAAAAGTTGTCAAATTTAACAAATTACTTTGGCATATTCATTTTAATGGTTCAACGTAGCAAAACTGACGAGAACCCGGTACTTCCATGTAAATCTCAGGATTTTGAAATATCCAAAAGAAAAATCTTGGAAAATCGGGGTTTTAGGGTATAAAGAGACCTAATCTGGATAAAGATGGCGAAAAAGATATGTTGATACCCTTTGTATTTTAAATTATATTACTGCATTTAGTAGCTTTGTATATGTGAGTCCCTAGGTTCAAGATTGTCAATTTTCATTGACATCGAACAGTTTCCGTTCAGTATAAAAGGCATATAACTAAAACAAAATTATAAATATACATTAATTATTATTATAAACAAAATTATTAATATCAATTATTAACAACATTTTACTAATACCACTGCTTCTATACATTGCCCAGGATCAGCAACCTCAACAGAAATTCAGCGGTGGATAAAATAAAACCGTAAAAAATTGGCCTTATAAAAATTTATATTTAGAATTTATAAATTTATAATTGGCCGTATAAAAATTTATATTTGGAATGGGTTATCCAACTTAAACTAAGTTTGATACAATCTGTACGCATTTAGCCGGGCATTAAAGTATTTGTCAAAGATATAAAATAATTAGGAAGGAGGTGGGGGGGAGGGAACACAACCCAGCGGTAACTAAATTGGATACAAATTTTATCACGATTAGCGGTACCTTTACTTTCTGCAAGACTAGCGCAGAGGTTTTCAAATTTTTTATAGCCAATATTTTAGCTTCCTTTAAGCTTATTGCCTTTTAATTTACTTCTAAATTTCCAAGAGCAAAAAAAAGCGTATTTTATAGTTTGATACTTTCATACAGATGGAAAAAATGCTTTAAACTATTTACAAAAATGAGTCGGAACTGAGTGTCAGAACTTACATTAGAAGTATAGTTAAACTTCTTTGAGCCAAAACTTGTGCTCATCAATGTGAGTTCAAATTGTTGACTACCGGAATTTTATATCCAAACATCATGACATTTCATCACTCTTTCTTCGTTCATTGTTTAATCCTTCCACAGAAACTAACAATAATACATACATACCTGCTTATAGAAGGGAGCGTGACTTCCCCTAAATCATCCTAAAGGAGAAAAACATTCAAAAAAGAAAAAGTTCGAGAAAAAATTGTGCCGTAAAGCGTATATTTGATTCACCATTTCGACCCACTTCTAGGAAATAATCGTCTGACGTCCACTATCCCCTCCCCCCTGCAAGGGCCAGATCGATTTACATCATGAATATATGAATATATATAATATATATAATAATATATATAATATATATAATATATATAATATATATAATAATATAATATATGAATACATGAATATATAAAAGAAAACAAAAGAAAAAAGATATAAAACAAATATATAACAAATATAAAACAAATATAAAACAAATATAAAGTTTAGATACCGAAGCAAATGCAAATAAGGTTCACTCAATATTGTGTAAACATGAGAAATTTTATATTCATACAACACAGAAAATTTTATTATATGAAAATTTTATTTTTATATGAAAATTTTATTATATTATATTTTACAATATAATTTTATTATATTTATTCAGTATAGTCCTGAGTAAAATGTAGGAAAAGTTCAGAAACTTTTATGTCTACCGCTGCAAATTATTCGTTCGATTTCTCCATCACAATTCTCCTCAGTAAAATGTAGGAAAAGTTCAGAAACTTTTATGTCTACCGCTGCAAATTACTCGTTCGATTTCTACATCACAAAATAAACTTTGAAAATCCAAAATAAATGATAATTCTGATTTTTTTTTTTTTTTTTTTTTTGCAAATAAGTAAAGAGATAACAGAAACGCAAAAAGCTATACAGATTCGCGGACAAACAGGGATGAGAGAAATCTTGGCATAACTCATATTTGTTAAAAAGCGATTGCGCAAAATCGACAAAAAAAAATAAAAAGAATTGATAGTAAAAGAGAAACAACAGAAAAAGACGAAGAAAGAAAAGATAATCTTAAATTAAAACATTCTAAAATATCTTTTGCAAAAGAAGAATTCAGAAAGGAAATAATTGCATCCTTTATTGTCATTACAACAAAGGGGGTGAACCCTAACATGATTGTCCAGCACCAAGAAAAAACTGCTAAAAACCAACACTGGATCAACAGAACGTTAGGTGGGTAAGTTCGCAATTAAAAAGTTCAAATTTCTAACCCGACACACATTGAGTCCTATAAAAAGATCATTCCAAAACGAGAAAATATTTTGAAGACATGTTATGAATCAGGGAGCTTGTCAGAAAGTATAACCAGCCTATAGGGATCCCTGCCTTATCTCCAGCAGGAAAAAGACCCCCCGAGACTATCCTGGCTCAAAAAAGGTCTATACCATCAATCACTTTATTCACTGTCTGAAAACCAAACCCGTGTTTTTTTTTTTTCTTATTTTCTTTTTTTAGTTTTTAGTTGTTGTTTTTTTTTTGTTTTTTTTTTGTCGCACGTCAAAAAACAAACATCATCCGCAGCATAATTTGAAAACAAGCGAATTTATATTATAATAGGCAAATGAAATGGATTAACATTGAAATTCACAACATTAAAGTAATAAGTCAAGATGCTTCTTATAGAGGGGCGGGTGGAGGAATCAATTCAATACTGTTTTAGATTAGTCTTTTATTACTCTTTGACCTTGTAACTTGTGAAATTTTGACACCTTGCTCTTTCCCGACATTTGTTGCTTGAATCTAAGTTTTTCTTAAAAGTGTTAATGAGATTAAAAGAAGTTTCAATTTTAGATTCACTTGGATTAGATGAACTGAAACATTTTAGAGGATTTTCTTGGATTAGAAGTATTTTTTCAAAGGATTGTTTTGTCCTTGTCTTTATTTTTACTTTTAACAATTCAGTATTTCTTTTCTTTTGATAATCCTTTTCCTGTCGAGAAGATTTACAGATATGAAGTAAAAATATTCGGACAACTGTTGCATGTCCGTTTACTCTATTTACCCAAACTTCTTTCTGTTTTACGTTTTGTTTTCTATTTGGCTTGAAATTGACAGGCAGTGTTCTCAATAGAATTATTCTAATACGAAGGTAGTCACAAAAGTTATTAGCCTTGATTATAGATAATAAAGTTGGTATCTCTAATCTTTTCTGTATGAAAGCATGCATGTAAAATTCAAGCTAGGATTAAAATTATACCATTTGAAACGTTTATAAATGTATTAGTTTCTCTCATAATAGAAAAAAAAACATCAGAAGTGATAATAAGCAACGAACACCAGTTAAAAATAGTTTATTAATTCTAAGTAATTTTAAGTAATTAATTTTGATATTCAAACCAATCAACCAAACTTTCCAATTAATAAACAAAATCTATAATAAAACATTAATTACCGTCACGTTCGGGCGAATACTCACAGTAATTTTAATTTTAGCATTAATGCAATAGATACTTAAGAGGGAGTGGCGGAAGGTATCAGAATTTTTTTCAGGAGGCAAGAAACGCGAAATCAAGCTCAAATTCTCACGGGGAACTAATTCTCCCCTTCCCTATGTACAGGTATGATTAACCGTATGCAGGTTCAACTTCTTACCTACTGGTCTCAGGTACGTCAACGAAAGTTCGATCCTCTTTTTTGTCATCTTCAAGAGATATTACAGTCAAATGAAGCTGCTTATTATCTTGTTGGTTTAAACTCAGAAGAGAGTCATCATTTGTGGCCCATTGACAGCCATCCTTGCTAAAATGAGTAAAACTGTGTACAATGATTTTAATTTAAAAATTTTAGTTGTAGTCAGGCTTCATCTCTATCACATTCAAAGAAAGAATCCTCGCCTCAATCAAAGAACGTGGGGCATGAGACCATGCCCCATGGCATGGAACATCATCTACCTGGCTCTGCCTACATGCCCTGTCTACCTGGCTCTGTGTTCCATGGAACATTCTGTGGAATAACATGGCTCTGTCTGCCTGGCTCTGTCTACATGCCCCGTAGATTATAAGCCTGTAAGAGACAAAATACATTTCGCGCATCATGAATTACTTGTGAAGCCGATTGGAAACGAAATTTAAGGCCCCATTTTTGTGCATCCTCAATATTTTAATCTTTTGGTCTTGAATTGTCAAAATACTCAATGTCAAGCAACTAGGCTGAACACAACTATTAGTCCTAGCTGATCTGATAAAAATGGTTGGTTCTATTTTTAGATGGAACACAATTTTTCTTTAGTTTTCTTTCTGCACATAAGGGTCCTTTTGACCCAATAGCATTTTTTAGTGAGCCAATATTTAGAGGACAAAATTATTTTGTAATCTTATCTATTCCCCCCAAAAATACTGCAAGTCCCCTAGCTCTGTCTGATGTTCTAAACATCCACCGTGGATGTTCAGAATGATGTTCGATTAATGTTCATGACATCAGACCATCACTCAATCAAAGACCCACTTTCTGATGTTCGGAACACCGGAAAGTGGGGCATGGGACCGCTTTGAATCTTGAGCCATAAGTTTAAATATCTTCCCAAGATTCAAGTTGAAACAATACACGACATGCCTACCTTTTTGCCAAAAAGTTCGCACTGTGATAAAATGAGTAAAATTCTGTATAAAGATTTTAGTAAAACATTGCACAAAAATGTTTGCTGTGTCTTGTTTCATCTCCATCTCATTCATGTAAAAAACAGTCGTTTCAATCAAAGAACATAAGACATCAGAGAGAATAGTGGGGGCATGGGCTAGATTTCATCATTACACAGTCATTAAGATTAAAAATTCTAGCAAGATCCTAGTTCAAACAAGATGCAGCATGAAACCTTTCTACTAAAAAGTCCGCAATGATAGGAGCAGGGGAGGTTAGGACCCGTAGGGACTAATTAGGACCGTAGGACCCGTATTAATAATTACCGGTCAATTGGAATGCTTTCATCCTTGCACAATGTTTTAGAAAAGAATTTTCCAGAAAAAAAGAAGTGTAACTTATTTAGATTACAAAATAGCCAGCTTAGATTTAGGAAAGACGTTCTACTGAGCAATCAGTTGCAGCCCTCGTACTTGAAACGAGTGACTTCTCAGATTACATAATGGTATGAGTGCAGTACATAAAAAGGCATTCAGACATCGAGCCACTCTATTTTGTTTGAGGAAATAAATAATCCTAATTCCAGAGAAGATATTCGAATCTAATTGTGTAGTGTCTACATAATCGTAGAATACAAGTAGACGCTGAAATCCTTCTGTCATAGCTTAATTCCCAGTGTGAGAGAGGTGCCCCCAAGGATTGGTGTTAGAACCGTTATACCTCTTAATACATAGAGGATCTCCCAAATTGTTTAGCTCTGTAGAATATCTTATCAGTTATGTTTACAGTTGACATAGTTTATCGCTAGCCCATGTCCTTCATTTCTGACAAAGAATTTAGAGGCTGCAACAGGTTTGGATAGTCAATGGTTTTACTGTAATCTTTTAGTCCCAAATTTTTGCCGAGAAAAAATTGGTAGACGTAGGCAGAGAATTGACAAAGTTATCGAAATTATTTCGGCGATAAAATATCGAAAATTATCTTGACGAACTAGTAAATTATAATAAAAGAAGGTAACAGGGGTCAGAAATATACATATTTAGAAATTACTCCTAATGTATTTCTGTAGCCATTCTGTTCTTCAGCGTATAAAACTTGCACGGTTGTTAAAGTCGAATACAACATCTCTTATCTTTTTGTTTATTAAAACTGTTTATAAATTCATTAATAAAATGATATCTCAAATATTGCCCCAATTAATCGTCTAATTATATGTCCAATTCACTTTAAACCTCTTCCAATACCACAAGAAAAAATAAGCCATAAGAAAATGCGTTACTTCCCGCCCTAAATTACTCCAAAATCTTTCCTAAACATTTACTCCATTTCCATTTCTTAGTATTTTAAGCCTTAGTGGTCTTAAACAATTACAGTTATCACTATGTTTATGTGATTTTCAGGTCCCAATAAATTATCTATATGAACTAGATTCTTACTGTCTCGCTCGCTGGCTCTTTTTGAAATCCAGAGTTTCATAGTTTTCACAGTTTAGTTTAAAAACAGTTTAGCCTTCATAGCAGTTTAGTTTAAATTGAACACCAAATTTAAATGTTTCAGATATGAAAACTTTCTGTCTTATTGTAAGCAGTTTGTGCCAATCCTCTTTTTTCATTCTTTGACTAGTTTTTCCTACATAATTTATTACTATTTCAGCATCATCCTCTCAAAATGTAAAAGTCTTTCGTCTGATAATGAACAGTATTTACTACTATCTTTTTCCCGTGCTGTACTAGTACTAAAACATCGTCTGGGAAGATGAAAACTGTTGGAAATATCAAAAAATTTTGGTGAAAACATTGAAAACTTTTTGTCAGATTGTATGTATTTGTGCTGCTGCCCATTTTTATAGCATATCCACCCTTTAGCAGTACTACAGCGTAATACTTTCAAATATGAAAACCTTCGCTCCATTATTGATAATTATCAATAGCTGTTCATATTTAAAATTATATAAAATGGATATTTAAATTGCAAAATATATTCATCTTTTTCATGATTTACTGGTGCTAAAACACTAGATTTTCAAATGTATACTTTTCGTCTGAGAGCGCTACAACATCACATTTTCAAATGTAAAAACCATTTGTCCAATTACGGGTAACCCATTTTTTCTCCCCTTCACTAACTCTCCTGTACTTGCAGTGCAGCAAGTGTAAAAGCAGTGCAAAAGAATTACTAGAGGAAAAGCAGATAGTGCAAAATCAAGACTCGTTTCGCCAGTACAGATTTTATGCTTATTTTACGCTGTTTTACTCCTTTCTACTAATAAAATAAAAGTAAAAAGAAACAAATAGGGCTCGAAAAATAGAAAAAAATTAAGCCTACCTGACTAATGGATTGTTGTATTTTCTTTCCCTTAATAAAAATCCTCTAGTGGCATCAAATTCTCTGACAGCAAACTGGTTACAAGTACCGGATACAATTATGGCCCTATTTTCTAAGAGCTTTAAGAATATAATTTGGCCTTTGTCCCCACTTTCTAACACATGTCTGATTTTATGTGAGCCTAAAAGAAAAAACATTATGATGCCTACTTTGATGATAACTTAGCTAGGTCTGCTCTACCCCGCACATAAAAAGTGATACTTATGTAGGCATACTAAGTCACTCGATAAAATTCACTAAGATATGGTTAAGAAAATGACCTGTCCATTAGCTAGATCAAAACACAAAATACAAAAAGCTTTATCATAGAAAGAAAAGAGCGAATTTATAACTTAAAACAAGCAGAAACTAGTCATTATAAGCTGTCAGACCTAAAACAAGCAACAGCTAATCTTAGTGAAAAAATAAAACTTAAAGCAAACAGAACTCAATGGACATTGAAGCAAAACTTAAAACGAATATAAATTACAAGCAACCACAAGGTAGCTTGTTTCTGGAAACTTAAAGATCTCAATATAGGGTTTCTGATAATTTTTGAATGATAGCCTATCTCACAATCTGGTTTGTTGGCAATTTGGGTGTATTTGGGCCATAATTTTGAGAATGGCATTGGTTGTGGCGGTATTTACCATTGCACTTCCTGGCTGAAGGGCAACGAAACGGAGATAAGCACCGTCGGTTTGGAACCTTAAGGGTCTAGTGCCGTCGAACTTTATTATACTTATCATTTTCGTCAGTTAGAATGGCACTAGAACTCAACATGTTCTTTTTGATTAGCAATCTTCCAATTTCCGAGAAGGCATTAAAGCATGGCGTGAGGAGATGTGAAGCGGAGGCTATGGATTGAATGGAATAACGGAGAATCTGGAAGATGCAGCTAGATGGCATAATATCTACAAGATATTACGGCTGCTGTTACTATTACCACGAACAACTCAACGCAGCAACAAGCATCCTAAGGCGGACAAACCAGCACACGCTTCTTCTCCAACCCAATCAATTCAATACTCTTTACTCTTTTCTATGATCTAGCGCTTAGTGAAAATGTTATTACTTCTTTGAAATTTTCTAAAAATATATAGGAAAACCGAATGACCTACTTGACATAAGACTCCTGTCGCATGGGTGGCAGCGTAGATAGCATCACAACTTCACTCCCTCAGGTGTACCGACCTGCTGCTATGAGGGGGCTTGGTCAAAGGCAATGTCGAGCATATTTAGGAACCTCTTTAGGTTGTCCTTTCTCCTGGTCCGAGGGGTGCCCCTTGGGTACGACCAACCATGAGATATGGGGTCAAAGTCGTACGTAATTCAAGGATTTGGGCAATCTAAGTGGAGAATAGCACTTGTGAGTAAGGGCAAGGACCCTTTTGCTACTCACAAAATCGTCCCAGCGAAGCCCTTTAATTCGACTTAGCAGTTTCGTCTGACAGGCGTCCATTATACTTAGGATGGTGGATTTGAGGTGGCCATGTCTCAGCAACGTAGAGAGGACTGAGCTCACGGATGAATTATATATGTACATTTTCATGCACCAAGAAATAAAGGATACTCTCCAGACAACATTGAGCCTTCCAACGACAGAAGAAGCTTTCGCAATTTGGCTTCCCAGTTCCACATTCACGGAGTCATCACGGAGACCACATTCAATCAAAATCACGGAGCTAAGATATGTGAAGTTAATGACAACTTCAACATGGGTTCCACAAACTGTAATGAAATCTGGGGGCGTAATCGGGCCTGGTGGAAAAACGAATGTGTATCTACAATTCGATTCTTGCAAGATAAATTGCCAAAATGAAAGGTTTTTGGAAACAGTTAAAGCATGCCACCGATCTACCAGGCGTAAATGCATTATTCTGTCCAAAGGGCACAAGTGAAATTGCGTGTGGACCTTGAACTTTAATTGACTATAGTTGAACTGTAGTCAGCTTCCTGCACTTTAGCTCTAGGGTACAGCTACTAGAAAATGTTTACTTGGAAATTCGACATTGCTCCAGTTGCTCTTTTTTTCTTTTTTCTTTTTCTAGTTCTTAGCCGGGCGGAGCTAGTCTGTGATCACAGTTGAAGGATATCAGAAGTTTTTTTTTTGAAGAAACCTATTTGGATATAATAGAGGGGAATCTCAAAACTGTTATTTCCGTTTTGTTTTTAAATCATAGGCAGCAAAATAGCCCTGCCTAAGCAAAGAGTGAAGTGGGCAGAATCTATTATTTATCTAATTTTTTTCACAAGGCACTTCGTATGGTAGGAGTTACCGTAGAAACTTCGGAAGTTTCTATAACCAGTCCTTCTGATAACCAGCATGCAAATAGATTTGTTTTTTTAATTTATTTTAACATCCTCTCACCATTCTTTGAAATTCTTACCTTGAAAAAGTATGTGGGAGGGGGGCTAATTGCCCTCCAATCCCTATTGAGCCTTAAAAAGGGCACTAGAACTTTCAATTTCCAATCAAATTAGCCCTTCTTGTTCTCTCCTTTTTTCGAAAACAAGGCAGTTTTCAGAATTTTGCATTTGGCCTCACATAGTTCAAATACAGTTAACTTCTTGTATTTTCAAACAGTTCGTGGTAACGAACTGCAAGTAAGGAGCGATCCGCGGCTCAATAGTAACCGAAACTCTAAAATACGGAATTTTCATACCAATAGATGCATCAAAAGAATCGGATTTTTGTGCTGACTTCAAATATGTAAGTTTGATCAAGTTTAATATTACCCATCAAAAGTTACGAGGCTGAGAAAAACTGCCTTATTTTGAAAAAAGGGGAAAACATCCCCTAAAAGTCATAGAATCTTAACGAAAATCACACCATCAAATTGTGCGCGATAGAGAACCCTACTATAGAAGTTCAAGCACCTATCTGCAAAAATGTGGAATTTTGTATTTTTGCCAGAAGAAAGATCATAGATGCGTGTTTATTTGTTTGTTGTTTTTTTTTGTCCCAGGAGTGATCGTATCGACCCAGTGGTCCTAGAATATTGCGAGAATTTGCACTGGAATTAAAATTTCCAGTGCCCTTTTAAGGGACCATAAAATTGGAGGGCAACTAGGCCCCCTCCCACGCTCATTTTTCCCCGAAGTCACCAGATCAAAATTTTGAGATGGCCAATTTGTTCAGCATAGGCAAAAAATATAATAACTATGTCCTTGAGGATGACTTAATCCCCCACAGTCCCCGGGGGAAGGGCTGCAAGTTATGAACTTTGCCTATTGTTTACATATAGTATTGGTTATCGGGAAGTATACAGACGTTTTCAGGGGGGAATTCTTGTTGGTGGGGGAGTCGGGGTGAGGGGGTTACGTGGGAGGATCCTTCCATGGAGGAATTTCTCATGGGGAAGGGAAGTTTTCCATGAAGGGGGCGCCGAATTTCTCAGCACTATTTAAAAAACGATCAGAAATTAAATGAAAAAAACAAGTTTTTTCAACTGAAAGTAAGGAGCAACATTAAAACTTAAAACGAACAGAAATGATTGCGTATATGAGGGGGTTTGCCCCCTCGTCAATACCTCGCTCTTTACGGTAACGTTTTTTAGTACTTTCAAAAGAGCTATTTATTCTTATTAAAGGGCTTTTGAGATTCAGAGGAACAAAAAATTATTATAAATTGAACATTAAAGAATTGGAACAAAATTCGAACTAAAGGAATTCGAAATTAAAGAGTCAAATTTTAAACCTGCATTAATTCAAAAACGTTCAGAAATTAAATTTAAAAAAAAAAAATTTTTTTAACGGAAAGTAAGAAACAACACTAAAACTTAAAACAAACAGAAATTATTCCGTATTTGAAAGGGGCTGTCCCCTCCTCAACGCCCCGCTCTTTACGCTAAAGTTTGACTCTTTGTCACAACTCTACTTTTTAAAACAATAAAAAATTTTAACGTAAAGAGCGGGGTGTTGAGGAGGGGACAGCCCCTTTCATATACGGAATGATTTCTGTTCATTCTAAGTTTTAATGTCGCTCCTTACTTTCAGTTAAAAAAATCTTTTTTTTATTTAATCCCTATACAGGCACAGCTACAAGGAGCATTTTATTCTAGAAATTTGACATTATTCTAGTTAACTTTTTAAACCTTAGGAAGGTAAAACTAGCCTGTAGTTGCGGTCGAAAGATATTATATACTTTTTGAAAGTCAGTACATTTGGCAAATGATGGAAGAGAGTCTCAAAAATAATATCCCTGTTTCTTTTTAAGTGTCATTAAAGTGTTCCATGGCGAAACAGCAATGTTTTGCCAGATTTATATATGTATTAATTCTGAGTGTTCATTGTTGTTGAAACCATCAACTGAACTCTAGTCAAAACTACTATATACCAAACAATAGCCATCATGGAAGGTGCAGCAGAAGTATAAGCTGATATTTGATTTGCAGACCCTGCTGCTATCAATGCATTTATTTAATCATGCTCACTCAATTATCCATTCCTCAATTTCTAGATCCAAAAATGTCCAAACGCCTGGTGCAAAATCACCTATCTTAATTCTTGAAAAAGGAATATTGTGATCCTGGGACTATATCCAAACTGTGCTGTACAACTGTCAAAACAGCTACAAAGCATCAAAGCGCTACTTCTACTGTGCTTGCATATAGAAGCAACAATACTGCTGGGACTGTTATTTCAAGCGAAGCTTGTGGTCTATGGCCCTTTCTGTCACCTTTTTTGCACTGCTGATTCAAGCAATAAAATACTTACAAATTGTGATCAGCTAATGATGATAATTTTTCTCCTGGCAAGCAAAGAGGGAAGATAATGTACCCTAAGGCTTGCATCAATTATTGTATTGCAATGTGTGCTAGTTATACAAGCAAACACATTCCTGACGACCTTGAGTACTTCCTCAAGGAAGTACTCAAGCGCTAGTCAAGTGAATGTCATGTATATTCTAATTTGAAAGCCTAAGGTGTTCTTAGGACCGTTTTCTCAGTGCGTTCAAGTGCTTTCAACTTCTCATCGCTGTCTTATTGTCTGGTCTGGCAGTATATTCATGCTTGGGTAGTTTATTTTTTATACTTTTCTGTGAAATGCACAGCTGCACAATTATCTGACCTGGCTATTAGATGTGGGGTGGGTAGTTTGGCTACAAAAGAACTTCATGTGAGTTGAAGATAAAATAAAAACCACTTACTGACTGAGAGTCCTCAATGTTTGCCTGTACCCAAGACAGTATTTGCCTGATTTCATAACAAGGGCAAAATGAGGAAAAAACAATGATTATTAGCTATGCTGCTAAAAGATAAAAAATTATTGAAGAGTTAAAGGAAATTCAGGTTTCTTGAAGAAATAGAATCCTCTGAACAGAGCTATGCTGAAATTGGTTCAATAATATCTTGTGCAATGAAAATTGTTGACCAGGTGACCCTTTTGATACCTCTATGACATAATATCATCTTTATGACATAAATAAAATGATTTGCACCACCATACATCCACTCAAGCCTTGTGGGAAAATATCAGAGAAGGCTTTAACCCAATTTTGACTCCGCTGCTATAATTTTCTGGTTGAATTGGTTAGATATATGGGACGAACGACCATCCATATGAACCCTACATCAAAGGCAGTTGATTTGGCTGCCTTAGAGGTAGTCTAAGTGCAACTTAGGTTGCCACTTAATACAATTAAGTTGTACTTACTTGCAATCACCTCACTTTGCTCACTTAAGTAGATGCTCCTCTTCTGATAACCAGCATGCAAATAGATTTGTTTTTTTAATTTATTTTAACATCCTCTCACCATTCTTTGAAATTCTTACCTTGAAAAAGTATGTGGGAGGGGGGCTAATTGCCCTCCAATCCCTATTGACCCTTAAAAAGGGCACTAGAACTTTCAATTTCCAATCAAATTAGCCCTTCTTGTTCTCTCCTTTTTTCGAAAACAAGGCAATTTTCGGAATTTTGCATTTGGCCTCACATAGTTCAAATACAGTTAACTTCTTGTATTTTCAAACAGTTCGTGGTAACGAACTGTAAGTAAGGAGCGATCCGCGGCTCAATAGTAACCGAAACTCTAAAATACGGAATTTTCATACCAATAGATGCATCAAAAGAATCGGATTTTTGTGCTGACTTCAAATATGTAAGTTTGATCAAGTTTAATATTACCCATCAAAAGTTACGAGGCTGAGAAAAACTGCCTTATTTTCGAAAAAAGGGAAAACATCCCCTAAAAGTCATAGAATCTTAACGAAAATCACACCATCAAATTGTGCGCGATAGAGAACCCTACTATAGAAGTTCAAGCTCCTATCTGCAAAAATGTGGAATTTTGTATTTTTTGCCAGAAGAAAGATCATAGATGCGTGTTTATTTGTTTTTTTTTTGTCCCAGGAGTGATCGTATCGACCCAGTGGTCCTAGAATATTGCGGGAATTTGCACTTGAATTAAAAGTTCCAGTGCCCTTTTAAGGGACCATAAAATTGGAGGGCAACTAGGCCCCCTCCCACGCTCATTTTTCCCCGAAGTCACCAGATCAAAATTTTGAGATGGCCAATTTGTTCAGCATAGGCAAAAAATATAATAACTATGTCCTTGAGGATGACTTAATCCCCCACAGTCCCCGGGGGAAGGGCTGCAAGTTATGAACTTTGCCTATTGTTTACATATAGTATTGGTTATCGGGAAGTATACAGACGTTTTCAGGGGGAATTCTTGTTGGTGGGGGAGTCGGGGTGAGGGGGTTACGTGGGAGGATCCTTCCACGGAGGAATTTCTCATGGGGAAGGGAAGTTTTCCATGAAGGGGGCGCCGAATTTCTCAGCACTATTTAAAAAACGATCAGAAATTAAATGAAAAAAACAAGTTTTTTCAACTGAAAGTAAGGAGCAACAATAAAACTTAAAACGAACAGAAATGATTGCGTATATGAGGGGGTTTGCCCCCTCGTCAATACCTCGCTCTTTACGGTAACGTTTTTTAGTACTTTCAAAAGAGCTATTTATTCTTATTAAAGGGCTTTTGAGATTCAGAGGAACAAAAAATTATTATAAATTGAACATTAAAGAATTGGAACAAAATTCGAACTAAAGGAATTCGAAATTAAAGAGTCAAATTTTAAACCTGCATTAATTCAAAAACGTTCAGAAATTAAATTTAAAAAAAAACAATTTTTTTAACGGAAAGTAAGAAACAACACTAAAACTTAAAACAAACAGAAATTATTCCGTATTTGAAAGGGGCTGTCCCCTCCTCATTGCCCCGCTGTTTACGCTAAATTTTGACTCTTTTTGACAGCTCTACTTTTTCAAACAACAAAAAAATTTAACGTAAAGAGCGGGGTGTTGAGGAGGGGACAGCCCCTTTCATATACGGAATGATTTCTGTTCATTCTAAGTTTTAATGTCGCTCCTTACTTTTAGTTAAAAAAATCTTTTTTTTATTTAATCCCTATACAGGCACAGCTACAAGGAGCATTTTATTCTAGAAATTTGACATTATTCTAGTTAACTTTTTAAACCTTAGGAAGGTAAAACTAGCCTGTAGTTGCGGTCGAAAGATATTATATACTTTTTGAAAGTCAGTACATTTGGCAAATGATGGAAGAGAGTCTCAAAAATAATATCCCTGTTTCTTTTTAAGTGTCATTAAAGTGTTCCATGGCGAAACAGCAATGTTTTGCCAGATTTATATATGTATTAATTCTGAGTGTTCATTGTTGTTGAAACCATCAACTGAACTCTAGTCAAAACTACTATATACCAAACAATAGCCATCATGGAAGGTGCAGCAGAAGTATAAGCTGATATTTGATTTGCAGACCCTGCTGCTATCAATGCATTTATTTAATCATGCTCACTCAATTATCCATTCCTCAATTTCTAGATCCAAAAATGTCCAAACGCCTGGTGCAAAATCACCTATCTTAATTCTTGAAAAAGGAATATTGTGATCCTGGGACTATATCCAAACTGTGCTGTACAACTGTCAAAACAGCTACAAAGCATCAAAGCGCTACTTCTACTGTGCTTGCATATAGAAGCAACAATACTGCTGGGACTGGTATTTCAAGCGAAGCTTATGGTCTATGGCCCTTTCTGTCACCTTTTTTGCACTGCTGATTCAAGCAATAAAATACTTACAACTTGTGATCAGCTGCTGATGATAATTTTTCTCCTGGCAAGCAAAGAGGGAAGATAATGTACCCTAAGGCTTGCATCAATTATTGTATTGCAATGTGTGCTAGTTATACAAGCAAACACATTCCGGACGACCTTGAGTACTTCCTCGAGGAAGTACTCAAGCGCTAGTCAAGTGAATGTCATGTATATTCTAATTTGAAAGCCTAAGGTGTTTTTAGGACCGTTTTCTCAGTGCGTTCAAGTGCTTTCAACTTATCATCGCTGTCTTATTGTCTGGTCTGGCAGTATATTCATGCTTGGGTAGTTTATTTTTTATACTTTTCTGTGAACTGCACAGCTGCACAATTATCTGACCTGGCTATTAGATGTGGGGTGGGTAGTTTGGCTACAAAAGAACTTCATGTGAGTTGAAGATAAAATAAAAACCACTTACTGACTGAGAGTCCTCAATGTTTGCCTGTACCCAAGACAGTATTTGCCTGATTTCATAACAAGGGCAAAATGAGGAAAAAACAATGATTATTAGCTATGCTGCTAAAAGATAAAAAATTATTGAAGAGTTAAAGGAAATTCAGGTTTCTTGAAGAAATAGAATCCTCTGAACAGAGCTATGCTGAAATTGGTTCAATAATATCTTGTGCAATGAAAATTGTTGACCAGGTGACCCTTTTGATACCTCTATGACATAATATCATCTTTATGACATAAATAAAATGATTTGCACCACCATACATCCACTCAAGCCTTGTGGGAAAATATCAGAGAAGGCTTTAACCCAATTTTGACTCCGCTGCTATAATTTTCTGGTTGAATTGGTTAGATATATGGGACGAACGACCATCCATATGAACCCTACATCAAAGGCAGTTGATTTGGCTGCCTTAGAGGTAGTCTAAGTGCAACTTAGGTTGCCACTTAATACAACTAAGTTGTACTTACTTGCAATCACCTCACTTTGCTCACTTAAGTGGATGCTCCTCTTGACTTTTAATACAAATAAAATCTACAGTTGAACAGATAAAAAAATGTTTTACATATCCAATCATATATGTTAGTGCAGAAACTTGATGTTTAGTTTGCAATCTCTCTGTGGGTCTTGAGAAGGATTTTCTGAAGATTGAGAACGTTATTGGACAGTCCAAACGTTTTGAGCCATTCAGTTTTATACCCGACTTGAATGCACTGTCATACTTTAGTGCTTCAGCAGAAGGACAGTTTTCAATATTATTGGTCATCAAAAGTGAACTTAGGAACAAAGAGATCATTGTTGATAAAATAAAAATAATAAAAGAAGATAAAGAGGAATGACAAAAAGCAGCAGCACAACACAGCAGTTAAAGCAGGTCTGATGAGCAGGTTCCTGAGTTTGAAAATTAAGTTGTGATGCTTGAGATATTGTTTTAGGAAGTTATTGAGTTTCCAATCCAATATCCAATTACACATTCCAGCAATTAATCGGTCAACAATTCAACAAATTAATTTTTTTGTCTTCCGATCATTAGCGCCTCTGTTGATGTTAAAATTATTTCAATCATCATAAAACTGATAAAAGAATTTTAAAGGAGAAAAAAAGCAAAAAACGAGGTGACATTAGAAGTACCTTTTAGTCTGATATTGAAAACTACCAAGAGCCATGCTCCAGGAAACCCCTGTGCTGTGATGGGTTTTCAGTAGTAATAGCATATAAATTAGATTCTTTTGATGCATAACTTACTTTAAGTTTAGATTTTTTTAGTGTTCATGTGAAGACGTGGAGCTTCTCTCTATAGGGATCAATAATCCACAAAAAAACGACGAATTTTGTAATATTACAAGAACTGAAAGCTCTCTTACAAAAAAAAAACATGTTTTTACCAACTGGTCAAAAAATGTTTTATTTGAAAGCTTCATTTGAATCCTACGACCTCTAATACTCTATAATTGGTCAATCTGCACCTATGATCTCAGACCTTTTTAGAAAGTTCTTTTTTTGAAAGATATCTACCTAAAGAAGGAGACGCTTGAAAACCGATTTTGTTTGGCGCAATTTGTCTATCTGCAACTGACTTCACAGAGGTATTCCTCTGGGAGGTCTAACTGACAAGGGTTGCTGCTTACTTACCATTTATTACCATGATATTTTGCCAAACCTATGTTGTCTCAGGAGAACAGTCCTTCCCTTGAAGATTCTGCCCTAGATATATTCACTTCCAGATGTATATAGGACATCTACTTCAAATGCCTTAATTTTGATATCATTTTATAACTAACTACATAATTAATCTTTGTTTCAGTTCAGACAAGTAAATTGTATCTACAGGGAATTGAAGATGATACAGTACCATATTTGTCAGATTTGTTGCTGCTTTCTTTTTTTTCTGCATGAAGAAGGCATTAGTTAAAAAAGGGACAAGTATCCTGCTTAAAGTTCACATCCATTCTTATGGTGCAGAGGGAGTGTTGTTGTATTTCAACAAGATAATAAAAGCCTAAAATGGATATTTTTAGATTAAAATTATGAGTATAACAAACCTGGACTTATATTATATTTGGACTGAGAAATAGGACTGTCATATCTGATAATTTTTAGAATAGGAGGGGTTAAAAACACAATAAGGATGGAGGTTGAAAATATAAAAATTTTGTTCTTCAAACAAATGTTTGTACCCCAATTTCTGCGAAGCTATGTATGATATTTAATTTCTAAAAATATATTTAATTTATCTTTTTTTAATATAAACAAATTGTTTTCAGCTAAATAATTGTTATACACTTTGAAATAACTGAGTATTCAAAAAACAATCTAATCCCGGAATGCCTTATTTTGTCCTTGTTTATTGTTTAACCCCTTTTTAAGGTGTTTTCCCTTTTGGTTAGCACTTAATGATGCATTCTTTCAAATGTTAAGGATAATGCCTTCAAAGAGCAACTAGAGAATTACTGCAAAATCTTTTTTCAACACTTGAACTCTCAAGTATCATTCCAGGGTTAAACTAATTTTATTATATTTTTTTTAAAAAAGGTTTCCCTACTTACCTGTTTTATAATCTAATAAACTAAAAACATTTTTTGCAGTTCCAATGGCTACTATTTTTCCATTTGTAGTATAATCAGCATGTTCAATATGACCCAAAAACTTCAGACTCCTAGAAAAAACACACTAACTAGAACAAATGGCTAAAGAGTGAACAAATTTAGTTCCAAATTAATTTCAGTTGATCAAATGATTGTATTTTCATACTATATTCTTGGCTATGATGTATAAAAGTCTGTATCTATGGCACCTTACCTTTGCTGCAATAAATATAAAATGTATGAGTTCATTTATTAATTACAATCTTTATTTAACACTAGCATTTCTCAAAGATTTACAAATTCCATTTGTTTTAATGGAGTAAATTTAAGAAATATGTCTGGGTAGTCAGGGTATAGGTATAGCTCGGGTACAAATAGGGTCTATAGGGTATAGCCAGGGTACAAATGTGACCCAAAACCTAGGCAATCCAGCACTACAGAATGATCTAGTCATTTTGCTTGTGATAAATAAAATAATCTAAGTATATTAAAATAAGGGGTGGTTAACAAAGGGGCTAAGGGACTGATATTCCATTTCTAATTTGTCTTGCCCCCTGCAGTTCATTTGCAGGATTGTAAGTACTTTCCTCTATAAAATAGTAATATTAATACATATCTGAAAAAAGTGGTACCCTCTAGGGCAGCATTTTCCAAACTGGAAGGCACACCTCCTTAGGGAGGCATGGACTAGTCTTTGGGGCCACATGAATATTAGCTTGGATTGACAAAATGTGCCTGTGCAACTAATACAATACATGACATATAGGTACATCTTAACTACTATGTTGCTGATGCTAGACATTCCTGTAGCAAACATTATGGCTCAGAAATATAACTGCCCAGCAGAGACTGTATTGTCTAGAAAAAATACAATACTGCATAGACAATGCAATACAATTGTTTGTACAGAGACTCTACGCACATGCCATTAACTCTCCAAACCCGACAATATTAACATCAGTTTAACTTAGCAGTATTAGGTTGTGGATAAAAATGGATAAGTTCTTGAATGGCTATAAGAGAAAATCCTCTAAACCTTAGAAGAATCTAAAGTTGAAAATACAATCCATCTTCTTGATCATTCAGATTTACAAGTGTTGTTACACTGATAATGTAGGAAAACCTACGTGTTTGTTTTGTTTGAAAGTTTTTGCTAATGATAGTGTCAAAACGGAAAAATTAAATTATGCATTCTTAATATGTTAACAAGTTGCCAGAATTTTCAAAGAAAATTGGATGAGTACATTAAACAAAATCAAATGTTCCAAAAATAGCTTTTACTCCATCTTTAACATTGCTAGTATCATACTTAGTATCTTAGAGGATTGCAAAGTGTAAAAAACTGACAATAGGAGAAACATCACCTTTACCAGAAGCTATTGATATGGTCAAAACAATTTTTGGCAAGTCAATAAGATTTGCAATGTTTGGCAAATCTTATTGGTAAGAGTGATATACAGCTATAGAAATACAGCTCCATCAAAAGACTATGACTAATAGATTTATTAAAAGGGTTTTCAAAGATTACAATTCCATCTGGAGGGAACTGAAAATGGTGAATTGGAGTGAGCTTTTGCAGGGATCAGTAGAGGAGCAATGAAAAAATTTCAAATTAACTTTAGTTAGAATCCAAGATAACAATTCTTCTGTATCACAGGCAGCGTGATAGCGCTTCCTAAGTAAAGAAAAATGGGGGTACAGTGTATTATTTTTTTTTTTCTTCTTTCTCCATACCGGGGCACTTTGTATCAAAGGAGTTGTTGTAGAAACTTCGAAAAGGGCTCATTCGATTGGAAATTGGAGTGGCTAGTGCCCTTTTAATAGTCGAAAGCGATTGGAGGGCAACTAGGCCCCCCTCCCCAACTCCCATCATTCCCCCAAAACACATCCAATCAAAATTTTGAGATAGCCATTTTGTTCAGCGTAGTTGATTTCCAGATGGAAAACGTGTTTTTGAGGAGGACACTCGCCCACAACCCTTGGAGCAAGGGTTTTAAGTTTTGCCCTGAGGGCTTATAAGAAAGATGTTGGCACAATGTATCATTTTTTTTTCTTTAGAGCAGGGCACTTCATATGGAAGGGGTCGTCGTAGAAACTTCAAAAGGGGCTCATTCGAGAGTCCTAGAGCCCTTTTTAATAGTCGAAAGTGATTGGAGGGCAACTAGCCCCCCCCCCAGCCCATCATTCCCCCAAACACATCCAATCAAAATTTTGAGATAACCATTTTGTTAAACGGAGTTGATTTGCAGATAGAAAATATGTTTCTGAGTAGGACACTCCCCCACAATCCTCAGGGCAAGGGTTTTAAGTTATGCCCTGGGGGCATATAAGGTTTTTATAGAAGGCATTGTGGTAGAAACTTCAAAACAGGCTCATTCGATTGAAAATTCAAAGGGCTAGTGCCCTTTTTAATAGTCGAAAGTGATTGGAGGGAAAATAGCCCCAAACACGTCCAATCGAAATTTTGAGATAGCCATTTTGTTCGTCGTAGTTGATTCCAGATAGAAATTATGTTTTTGAGGAGGACACTCCCCCACAGCCCTCAGGACAAGGGTTTTAAGTTATGCACTGGGGGCATATAAGGTTTTTATAGAAGATGTTGTCGTAGAAACTTCAAAACAGGCTCACTCGATTGGAAATTCAAAGGGCTAGTGCCCTTTTTTATAGTCGAAAGTGATTGGAGGGCGCATAGCCCCCCCCCCACGCCCATCATTTCCCCAAACAGATCAAATCAAAATTTTGAGAAAGCCATTTTTTTCAGCAAAGTTTGATTTCCAGATAGAAAAAATGTTTTTGAGGAGGACACTCCCCCAGAACCCTCGGGGCAAGGGTTTTAAGTTATGCCCAGGGGGCATATAAGGTTTTTATAGAAGGCGTTTTAGAAACTTAAAAAAAAGCTCATTCGATTGGAAATTCAAAGGGCTAGTGCCCTTTTTAAAAGTCGAAAGTGATTGGAGGGGAACTTGCCCCCCCCACGCCCATCATTACCCCAAACACATACAATATAAATTTTTAGATGGCCTTTTCGTTAAGCGTAGTTGATTTCCAGATAGAAAATATTTTTTTGTGGAGGACACTCCCCCACAACCCTCAGGGCAAGGGTTATAAGTTATGCCCTGGGGGCAAATAAGGTTTTTATTGGAATCTTTCTTGTATAAAGTTTTTATTAAAAGCGTTATTGTAGAAACTTTAAAAGGGCTCATTCAATTGGAAATTGAAAGGGCTAGTACCTTTTTTAATTGTTGAAAATGATTGGATAGCGACTAACGCCCCTCTCACGCCCACCATTTTCCAAAACACATCCAATCAAAATTTTGAGATATACATTTTGTTCAACGTAGTTGAACGTTCTGGATGATAACCCCCTCAGAGCCCTCAGTGCAAGGGTTGTAAGTTATGCCCTGGGGGTATATAAGGTTTATATAGAAAGCTGTTGTATAAATCATAGGCAGCACGATCGCGCTGCCTAAGTAAAGAACAGGGACACTCGAGAACAAGACAAGAAACGGGGACTAAGTAAAGGGGAGGACACTCCCTCACAACCCTCAGGGCAAGGGTTTTAAGCTATGCCCTGGGGGCACATAAGCAATGTTGGCACATTGTATTATTTACTGTTTTTTTCCTTTAGAGCAGGGCACTTTGTATGAAAGAAGTTGTCGTAGAAACTTTGAAAAGGGCTCATTCAATTGGAAATTGGAGTGGCTTGGGCCCTTTTTAATAGTCAAAAGTGATTGGAAGGCGACTAACACCCCTTCCATACCCACCATTTCCCGAAACACATCCAATCAAAATTTTGAGATACCCATTTTGTTCAGCGTAGTTGATATCCAATCGGAAGGTATGTTTTTGAGGAGGACACTCCCTAATAACCCTCAGGGAAGGGGTTGTAAGTTATTCCCTGGGGGCAAATAAGGTTTTTTTTATATGGAGAACGCTGTTGTAAAAACTTCTAAAAGGGCTCATTTGATTAAAAACTAAAAGGACTAGAGCCGTATTAAATAGTCGAAAAGTGATTAGAGAGCAAGTTCCCCGCCTCTCACGCCCACCTTCTCCCCACACATATCTAATCAAAACTTTGAGATAGCCATTTTATTCAGTTCGGGAAAATAGGTATTTGAGGATGACAACCCCCCCCCCCACAGCCCTCAGGGCAAGGGTTGTTTATTATGCCCAGGGGCCATATAAGGTTTTTATAGAACACATTGTCGTAGAAACTTCAAAAAGGGCTCATTTGATTGGAAATTGAAATGGCTAGTGCCCTTTTTAATTGTCGAAAGTGATTGGAAAGCAACTAACACCCCTTTTACGCTCACCATTTCCCCAAACACATCCAATAAAGATTTTGAGATAGCCATTTTGTTCCAAGCAGTTTAAAGTTCAGGAAATTATACCTTTGAGCAGTACACTCCCACCACAGTCTTCAGGGCAAGGGTTATCAGTTATGCCCTGGGGGCATATAAGGTTTTTAGTGAAATCTTTGTCGTAGAAGCTTGAAAAGGGCTCATTCCATTGGAAATTCAAAGGGTTAGTGCCCTTTTTAATAGTCGAAAGTGATTTGAGGGCAACTAACCCCCCTCTCACGCCCATCTTTTCCCCAAACACATCCAATCAATATTTTAGATAGCCATTTTATTCAACGTAGTTGATAGTTTTGAAAATTAGGTCTGAGGATGACAACCCCCCCCCCCCAGCCCTCAGGGCAAGGGTTGTATTTTATGCCCAGGGGGGCATATAAGGTTTTTATATAACGCGTCGTTGTAAAAACTTCAAAAAGGCCTCATTCGATTGGAAATTGAAATGACTAGTGCCCTTTTTAATTGTCGAAAGTGATTAAAAAGCAACTAACACCCTTTCCACGTCAACCATTTCCCCAAACACATCCAATAAAGATTTTGAGATAGCCATTTTGTTCCACGCAGTTTAAAGTTCAGGAAATTATACCTTTGAGCAGGACAATCCCTCCACAGTCTTCAGGGCAAGGGTTATAAGTTTTGCCCTGGGGGCAAATAAAGTTCATGTTGAAATCTTTGTCGTTTAAACTTGAAAAAGAGCTCAATCGACTTGAAATTCATTGGGTTACTGCCCTTTTAAATATTCGAAAGTGATTTGAGGGCAACTAACCCCCCTCTCACGCCCATGTTTTCCCAAAACACATCCAATCAGTATTTTAGATATTGATTTTATTCAACGTAGTTTTAAGTTCTGGAAATTAGGTCTTTGAGGATGACAACCCCCCCCCCCACACCCCTCAGAAAAAGGGTTGTAAATTATGCCCAGGGGGCATATAAGGTTTTTACATAACGCGTTGTCGTAGAAACTTCAAAAAGGGCTCATTTGATTGGAAATTGAAATGGCTAGTGCCCTTTTTAATTGTTGAAAGTGATGGGAAAGCAAATAACACCTCTTTCACACCCACCATTTCCCCAAACACCTCCAATAAAGATTTTGAGATAGCCATTTTGTTCCACGCAGTTTAAAGTTCAGGAAATTATATCTTTGAGCAGTACACTCCCCCCAAGGGTTATAAGTTATGCCATGGGGGCATATAAAGTTTTTATTGAAATCTTTGTCGTAGAAACTTGAAAAAGGGCTCATTCCATTGGATATTCAAAGAGCTCGTACCCTTTTTAATAGTCAAAAGTTAGTTGACGGCAACTAACACCCCTCTGACTCTCTTCTTATCTGCATACACATCCCATACACATTTTACATAGTCATTTATTGAACACAGTTGGGTGTTTCAAAAATTACGTCTTTAAGATTGACAACCCCTCCCCCCCCACCGCCCACCGAGCCCAGGGCGGTAGTTATGCCCTGGGGCATATTAGGTTTTTATTGAAAGCGTAGAAACTTAAAAAGGGCTCATTCAATTGGAAATTGAAAGGGCTAGAGCCTTTTCAATAGTTGAAAGTGATTGGAGAGCAACTAACGCTCCTCTCACGCCCACCATTTTCCCAAACACATCCAATCAAAATTTTGAGATATCCATTTTGTTCAATGTAGTTGAAAGTTCTTGAAATTAGGTCTTTTAGGATGATAATCCCCCTCCGAGCCCTTTTTAATAGTTGAAATTAGCAGAAATTAACATAAATTGGGCTCAAAAGCCCAATGCCTTCCCAAGGCCAGAACAAAATTTGCACTTTACTGAAAAAATTCAAATGACTGCGCTTTGTCAGTTTAATATACACATACTTATATTTAGAAATCAAAATATTGAAATCATTTGATTTATTAAAGTTATAAAAATTAAAACATTTACATTTTTTTCAGTAAAGTGCAAATTTTGTTCTGGCCTTGGGAAGGCATAGGGGTTTTGCACCCAACTTATGTTAATTTCTGCTCGTTTTGAGTTTGACTTGCTTATTTATTGTAATTTCTGTTCGTTTTGGGTTTCATTTGTTTATTGATGCTGATTTGTGGTAGTTTCACGCTTGGTAGATTATTTGATTTTATTTTGGCTCATTTTTTGTTTAATGGAGTTCTTTACTTTTCTTTGAAAAACTTATTTTGTGGAAAACGTTTTTTTAATTAATATTACAGGAGAAAGCCAAAGACTCTTCCATACTTGATGAAGGAAATTAAGAAGCAGGTCAATAAAAAAAAGAGATCAAAAGGAAAAACTACAAAGCAACTGGCAGTCCAGACCAGTACAAGAAATTCAAAAGAGATAGGTTGAGAAATCTAACCAAGAAACATTATCAGCACCATTAAGCCACACTAGCCACAGAATGCAAGCATAACCCAAAGAAATTTTGGCAATATGTGCCATGTAAAAGCCCCGGTAGGAGATCAATATCTAAACTAACTGCTTCAGGAGCTGAACTAACAGATGTAAAAGAAAAAGCAGATGAACTGAGCCGCCAGTATATGTCTGTTTTCAGTAGCATATCAGATACATACCTACCCAATGTTGACCCTACACAAATCCACCATCCAATTGAGCCAATTAAGATGCATAGTTCAAATATCCTCAAACAACTTAAATTGCTAGATGTCAACAAATCAGTTGGGCCAGATAGGTCCATGTCTTCTAAAAGAAGTTGCTGATGACATTGCCAAGCCATTCTCCCAATTATTCAAAGTCTCCCTATGTACAAAGGAAGTGCCAGCAGATTGGAAAACAGCACTTGTCACCCCTTTGTTCAAAAAGCAAAATAAAGCCGGTGCAGAAAACTACCATCCCACAAGCATAACTTCTGCTGTTGCTAAAATCCTGCACAGAATGCTAAATGACTCTGTCATGAAGAACCTCAAGCTTAATGGGATACTATCGCCCATCCAACATAGTTTTCAACCAACAAAGTCTGTAGAAACAAATCTGCTGGAGACATATGCTGTTATAACAGGCCTGATTGATCAGGGCTTACCTGTGAATGTCTTGTTGCTTGACCTTGCAAAAGCATTTGACAAAGTTCCACATCCACACTTAAACAAAAAACTTATCTCAAGTGGAATTAAATACAGACCTGGTGAACTGGATCTCAGTATTTCTTACTGCTCAAACGGAGAAACGGAGGCTTTTTGCTACTAAAGGAGGTTCGATCCTCTTTGAGAGATATGGATTCGCCAGTGGTACACTACATGCTATGGTCTTGGGACCTATCCTGTTCAACATCTATATAAATAATGTTTGCCAATTAGCTAGAAATCATATCTCTCTAACTCTCTATGCTGACAACTCAAAATTGATTGGTGTAGTCAATCATGATTCACTATTAGCAGATCTTGACCGTGTTCAAAAATGGGCAACAACATGACACATGAGCTTTAATATTGAAAAGCCTAGTGTTATTCATTTTGGCAAGTCCGACCCAGGTTTTAAGTATACTATGGTCAATCCAGCTATAAACAACATCCAAGAACTGTAAAGTGTGGATGAAGAAAGGGATCTTGGAATCATTGTTGGCAACCAGTGTAAATTCCATTCGAACTGCAAGAAGACTGCATCTCATGCAAACTTTGTCCTAGCACTCTTAAAGGAAACTATATCCAGTAGGTCTCCCTGTGTTTTGGTCAAAACGATTTGTCAAATGATTTTTAACTATAATTTAATACTTAAAAAACTTGACAGGGAGAGTAATTGGAAACCGGTTTGTAGTTGCAAGCAATTTTTACTGTATGTGGATCAAACTTACAAACATGTTGTAATGGGGAATTTGCCCATTATAAAGTATCTTGATCTTCAAAATATAATGAAAATGGGGGTTAAATTCCGTCTTTCCTACCACATAAAGCCAGCAGGTATTCTTAGGGGATTAAAGAATGATTTAAATTTATTTATTGATAAATGGTGCAAGAAGGAGAAAATTACTAAAGAAAGTTTTCAGAATTGGATGAACTTGATTTTGACTAGTGCACAAAATAGCATATATAGAATTAATCCAAATAATTCTAAGAAGAATTCAATATTTTATAATGCAAATATGAAACAAGCAATAGCTAATATACAGAATGAATTTGTAATTGTACCAGTTGATAAAGCTAGCAATAATTTTGCCATAATTTGTCAGAAAATCTACTGTGATATTTTATCAAAAGAGTTATAAACAACAAATACATACGAAAAGGCTCATATAGAGGAGAATAGTTTAATTGAAAATATAGAAGAAAGAATTTTGAAAAAATTCAATATTAAAACTAATGATAATGATAAAATTTTCCTTTCTTATATTGGACAGTGAAATTTTATAAAAATCCACCAAAACCCCGTTTTATTGCTGGGGCAGCAAGGTGTCCAACCAGAATTGCGGCCACTGACATATCTTTAATTTTAGGAGAAATTAGAAATAAATTTAAAGCATATTGTTCCGGAATTAAAAATTTTTTTAACTTTAATCCATATTGGAGTATTAATAATTCATTACAAGTGATAGATTCTTTGGCTATTGTTTCAGCTAAAAGAGTCGATTCATTTGATTTTACTACTCTGTATACAAACCTGTCACTTAATTTAGTATTTAAAAAATTGAAAATCATCATTAAGATATCTTTTCTTTTGTCTAATATTGGATTTTTGAAAATTGATACTTTTAATAAAAAAGCCCGATGGACGAATTTCTTTAGAAGTACTATTAGTTCTAGATGTTATAGCTTGGATATGGTATGCGATTTATTGGAATTTGTTCTGTTCAATACTTTTATAAGATTTGATGGTAATTTATATAAACCAATTGTTGCCATTCCTCTGGGTGGGAATGCTAGTCTATTTATAGTGGACTTGTTTTTAAGTCAATTAGAATATGAATATATGATAAGTAAAATAGCCCAAGCAATGTAAAATATAACCTTTCAAATAATAAAAGATACCTGGACAATCTCTTAGTAATAAATTTTGCGGAGTTTATTGAGATTTCAAAAAACATTCATCCACAAGAGTTAATTCTGGATCCTAGCTATGGGACAGGACACTCTGACCATTTCTTAGATTTAAATATTAATATTTCAGATAATAATAAATTAATTTTTAAAATATATAATAAAACAGAAGATTTTAATTTTGAAGTAATTAATTTTCCATTCCTTGAAAGTAATATACATTCAAATATTACTTATTTGGGTTATTATTCCCAATTATTTAGGTATGCAAGAATTTTCAGTAATTACACAGATTTTTAAAAATAGATGTAAAAAGCTTAGCCAAAAACTGATCTTAAGCGGTTTTTCTGCCAATAAAATTGGTTGGCAATTTAAAAAATTTAGTTTTCTGTATCATGAACTTTAAATATACAAAAAATTATAAAGAAATACTGAATGATATTTTAATATAATTTCTCTTTCACTTTTCTTTTTTGGAATTTTGAATTTGTACATTGTTTTCAAACCAGCTTGAAGGACTTTAAATCTACAATTGGTTCCAGATACCAATAAAACACTTTATTTTATAGCTCACATCTGGACCAGTTTTTATTTGTTCCAGAATTGTCTTTGCTTTCATTGACCTATGGGATGTCACTAAGGAAAGAACCAATCTCATTTTGTTTGTATTTTTCGAATAGTTTTAATAGTATGCATGTATTTCACAAGTTTTACCTAATATAGGGATACCATAAAGATCTTATGGTAGAGGCTCCACTGTGCCGGGTAAAGAATGTAAAGCCTCGAAACCCGTTAAGGCAAGTGGTATTTCTTCTGATGAGCCTAATGAAAGGTATTACTTGGAAATATTTTGCTAGATTTAAGGTGCTTTTGCTTGTAAATTTACAACGACTTACATTTATTGATGACAACTTTGCACGGATTTGGACATTTTGATTTGGTTGATGGGTTGGTTATACTGTTTTGTCCTAGGTAATTGGATAGATGAGTAAGGTTAAAACCTTGTTCAAGTGCACATTTATCTCAATTATTGGATTAGGATGACAGTCCTTTTCTTCATCTTCTCTCTCTTGCTCTCCTTTTTTTTCTTGCCAAGCAATTACCTCTAAAACATTTTATGACAAATAAGCTTATTTCACAAGACCCCCCCCCCCAATTCATTTGCCAATCTCTCAAAATACTATAGGGGACATTCAAAGAAGCTGTTCAGACCATCTGTCAAAACTCACCACTGACAACAGTTTTTCTCCTGTTGTGTAGTAAACCTTAAATTACCTTAAATTACCTTAAATCGCATCTTCTAGCGACTAAGGTTGCAGGAACCTGTAGATGTCGCCAGGTAGTATTGACAGGAGTTCGTTGCACAATTCATTAGTGGATCATCACATCCTACACGTATACAGGACAATTGAATATCACACACTAATAGACCCTAGTGGTGGATGCAGGCTCATCCCACTGCGTCCTCCATGGCTTGTTCCTCCAGTCATGGTCAACGCCAGTCTTGAAGCTGTTAACTGAAGCTGCGGAAGCAGTTGAATCGCTCAGTGAATTCCACAACGGAACAACGCGATTGGTGAAGAAGTTGTATTTCTCACGCTTTCTGCTGAATCTTTGGCGGAGTTTTATGGGGTTACCTCGCGCTCTGCTAGACTGGTCCTGTTCGAGAATGGGCTTGATAACACTGCTGTTCATCAACTTATATGCCAAAATTACGTCCCCCCTTTGTCTACGGTAGGTCAGAGTTTGCAAATCAAGCTTTTCTAGGCGTTGCTCATATGGGATTTGTTGGTTGGCAAATGGGAGCCTAGTAGCTCTTCTCTGGACTTTTTCAAGCAACTCTGCATCGCATTTAAAGTGGGGGTTTGCAACTGCCATCTCAAACTCAAGATGAGGGCGGACAAGGGCTGTGTAAAGCTTCTTAATGACCCTGGGGTGGCGACTAGTCACTGATCGCTTGATTAGGCCTAGGATCTTGTTTGCCTTTGCGGCTTGAGTTCGGCAGTGACTATGGAACTTCAGCTTATTATCTATGATTACCCCGAGATCACGTTCTTCCTCTGCGCTTTGGATGGGTGTTATAGCACCAGTAGAGTCCAACATATGGTAGCTATGGCAAGGGTTGTTCAGTCCAAGATGTAAAACTTTACATTTGCTTGGGTTAAACTCTAGTGTCCAAGTTGAGGCCCATTGGCAGAGGTTTGTTAAGTCTTGTTGCAGGGCATTGCAGTCTTCGTCAGAAGCGGCAGGTCCAAAGAGTTTGGAATCGTCTGCATATAATTCCAGCAGATTCTGGACAACCTCAGGAGCATCGTTAATGTAGAGGTTGAATAAAGTCGGGCCCAACTTAGTTCCCTGTGGCACACCACTTTTGACATTTACTGGTGCCGAGTACACGAGGTTTCCGTTGTGGTCGTAGACTGCAGCAATCTGGATTCTATCAGACAGAAAGCTATGGATCCACTGGGCTACGTCTACATCAATGTGATATGCTGACAGTTTAATCATCAGGTACCGGTGGGACATTTTATCGAAGGCTTTTGCCTGGTCCAGTAGGAACACGTCTACAGGGGATCCCGATTCGATAACCTCAGTGATTGATTCATAAGCTTGGATCAGGTTCGTTTCAATGGACATTCCTTTTCTAAAGCCATGTTGGCCGCTGTAAAGGAGACCATTCCTTGTCATGTGAGCTATAACGGCATCATTGACAATTCCTTCAATCAGCTTAGCAACGACTGAGGTAAGGCTTATGGGCCGGTAGTTCTCTGGCTGGCTTCTGGAACCTTTCTTAAATATTGGAGTTATTGTTGCTGTACGCCAATCAGGTGGTAGTTTCTTTGTCTTCAAAGACAGATTATACAAGGAGCAGAGCGGTTCGGTGACTATATCAGAGATTTCTTTGAGCAGCCTGGGATGGATGCCGTCTGGTCCTTTGGCTTTGTTAGGGTCCAGCTTTGATAGTCTTTTCTTAACCTCTTCAGTCGTGATGATGAGTTTCGGCATAAGATGTTCGATATGTCTGGGGTCAGGACATGAGGGTTCAGCTGATGAGTCTGAGGAGAAGTTCGAAGCGAAGGTAGTGTTAAGCAAGTTTGCTATAGCTTCTGGGTCTTCCAACTTTTTCCCTTCAGCGTTGAATAAGAATGGTATTGATCGCCTGTTCTTATCTTTCTTGGACACATACCTCCAAAATCGTTTAGGGTTTTCCTTTATACTAAAGGCTATCTTCTCCTCATATTCTGCCATAAAATGCCTAGTTAGATGTCTCAACTTATTCCTGGCTCTGGCATAATGCTCCCAGTGTCATGTGCATACACACTTCTTGTACTTCGAAAGTGCCTTTTTCTTCCTGTTCATGGCTCTTTTAATGGGTCGATCTATGTGAGGCAGTGTTCTAGGTGCCTTGACAAAAGACGTTGAAGTACAAAGCTGCTCAACATGGAGGACGGCGTTCTTGAAATTTAGCCAGGCTTGCTCTATATCATCACTGTTAGTCACTTGATCCCATGCAACCGCCTGTAGTATTTCCCTGACCCTGCTGTAGTCGGTATACGTTCGTTTGGTGCAGTTGTTTGGTGGTTGACTTATTAGCAAGTCATGGGAAATACAGAGGTGATCGCTAGCGCCAATGGGGGGCAGGTAATCAGTATTCACTAGCAGTCCTGGGTTGTTAGTGATTGTCAAGTCTAGTAGAGATGGTATCTGGTTGTTTTTGTAACGGGTTGGCTGATCAATTAATTGGTACAGATTATTGTTGCCTAAATATTCCACAAACGGGTTAGTTGCAGTTGAACTTTGATGGTAACCTGCTCCATCCACCCACAAAATATCAGGCATATTTAGATCTCCAATTAAAATAAAATCTTGGTTACAATGCTTAGATGCATGATCAGCTAATTGAGTAAGAGCCCCATAAGAGGCAGCGGCATCTGGGCTGCTTGGGCTAAAACCACTGGATTAGTCTGTCAAATAAAACAGTCTCAGCACTAAATAATGAAGTGTTCAAGAAGTCACTGGATGTTGAATGGAATGGGGTTCCCTGGGAGTACCAGCAGGATGCATTTGATTTTTAATCATTCACATCATCAAGTATGGAGCATGTAACAGATCATGATGGATCTTAATTTGCTCTGAAGTCAAATTAAGGTAAAACAGTTGCAGCAAATACCCATTGCTAATAACACTATTGGCAGAAGAATCAATGATATTTCTGATGATCTTTGTGATCTATTAACATCTGAACCTGTTTAGGGTCATTGGGGAATCCCCCTGAGTGGAAAATATTTCCCTGAACCCCCCCCCCCCCAGGAGTTTCTCCCACAGAAAATTTCTTCTGGTGATAATTCCCCATGGAAAATCCCCCAACCACATAAAAATCCCCCAGAGAATTCCAACTCTGCTGAAAATTTACCCAGGACAATTCCTGAAAAGCATCACCACATGTAAAATGGGGTTGCCAAGAAGAAGATAAGACAAATAAAACAAGTTTTGTATACAAATTCTGGCAAATTTCCCCTGGAAAGTTCACCCCAGGAAACTTCTATCCCAATGAGAAATTCTCCCTGTAGAAAATCCATCCTCAGAAAATCCCACCTCCTCATAAATGTATGTATACTTCCCTTTAACAAATACTATATGTAAACCATGGGAAAATTTCATACCTTGCAGCCCTTCCTCTGGTGGTTCAAGGGGGGTTTATCACCTCTAAAGACAGTTATTGTACCTGTCAACTATACTTAACAAAAAGACTCTCAAATTTTTCATCAGACAACTTTGGGGGAAAAGGGGCATGAGCAGGGACTAGTTGCCATCCAGTTTTTTTAGTCATTTAAAAATGGTACTAGAACTTTTAATTTCTATTCAAATGAGCTCTCTAGCAATATTTTAGGACCACTGGTTCAATATAGTCACCTCTGGGGAAAAATTACTAAATAAACATACATCCATGATCTTTCTTCTGGCAAAAAATACAAAAAATTGAAATTTTTTTCAGATAGGGGCTTAGAACCTCTTCAGTGGGGTTCTCTTATATTCTGAATTTGATGGTGTGATTTTCATTAAGATTCTCTGACTTTTAGGGGTGTTTCCCCCCTTTTCTGGAAATCTTGCAAATTTTCTCAGGCTTGTAGCTTCGATGGGTAACACTAAACTTAATCAATCTTATATTTTTGGAATCAACAAAATAAGCCGATTCTTTTGATATATATATATATATATATATATATATATATATATATATATATATATATATATATATATATATATATATATATATATATATATATATATATATATATATATATATATATATATATATATATATATATATATATACACACACACACATATATATATATATATATATATATATATATATATATATATATATATATATATATATATATATATATATATATATATATATATTTATATATATATATATATATATATATATATATATATATATATATATATATATATATATATATATATATATATATATATATCAAGGGAGGCACACTTGTGCCTCTATAAAGAGGCGACCCACCACAATGTTAAGCGATTTCAGGTCCTAGAGGTCGCAGAGAGACGGCGGTAATCGCATTTTGTAGCCCAAGCTCAAACTAAGAAACTTGCAAAATTTCATCCTCCTCCGACTTTATCTTCATGGGGTAAAATGGGCCGGAAGTTTGGACCCTCCCATCACAGCCCCCCCTTTAACGTTGTCCGATTGGGCTGAAATTTATAGGGTGAGCTTTCCGCGGGCCCGGGAGCGTATCCTCGAAATTTCAGCTTAATCCGATCACTACTTCCCTGTTTTAAAAAACCAAATATAGCCACTTAAAATTCATCATTTCTTTTTTTTTCTTAGCCACGCCTACAGGCCACAGTTGGCACCGGATCCGGTTGAATGAGGACTCATTTGAAGCAGAATTCGACCTGTTATGGCCTTTTGATATTTTCAGACCGAAAAAATTATCCCCCAAATTTACATTTACGAAAAACCTTGTTTTCCTATATTAGCCCATGTTAATTTTTCCCACCACAACCCCCCTTTAACGTTGTCTGATCGGGCTGAAATTTAGAGAATAAGCTTTCCTGGGGCCTGGGAGCTTATCCTCGAAATTTCAGCTCAATCTGATCACTCCTTCCCTGTTTTCCAAAAACCAAATATCAAGTTTTGCTTGCGTCAAAAAGATTCATCACCTCACTAAAAAACAATTTCAATTATGTCTCTTTAGTGTAGCGGTGAGAGTTCTGGGTGTCAGGCGGAAAACCCGAGTTCGATTCAACGATAGATCAAATTATTTATATACTGAATTTAAATTTAAAAAAAAAATTCAGTTTCTTTTTTAAATTATTTGAAAAAAATTATGTTTTCTAAAGAGTTAAAAAAAATGAGTTACAAGGTCGACCCTTAAAACACCCTGTCGAGAAAGAAAAGAATAATACACAATCATCTAACAGTTAGTCAAGCAATAATAAGTAATAAACTGTACAAAAACGTGCAGAAATTATTTGAAAAAAACTACGTTTTCTAAAGAGTTAAAGAGGCTGAGTTACAAGGTCGAACCTTAAAACGTACAGGGATTAGGAGGCACAGTTGGGGGGCTGCCGCCCCCAAACCCCGCTTTCGCAGCCTTTAAATAAAAAAAAAGTTTTTTAAACTGAAAGTAAGGAGCGACATTAAATCTTAAAACGAACAGAAATTATTCCGTATATGAAAGAGGCTGTGCCCTCCTCAACGCCTCGCTCTTTACGCTAAAGTTTGACTTTCTCACAACTCTTTTTTTAAACAATAAAAACTATAGCGTAAAGAGCGAGGCGTGGAGGAGGGCACAGCCTCTTTCATATACGGAATAATTTCTGTTCGTTTTAAGATTTAATGTCGCTCCTTACTTTCAGTTTAAAAAACTTTTTTTTTATTTAAAGGCTGCGAAAGCGGGGGTTTGGGGGCGGCAGCCCCCAACTGTGCCTCCTAATCCCTGTACGTTTTAAGGTTCGACCTTGTAACTCAGCCTCTTTAACTCTTTAGAAAACGTAGTTTTTTTCAAATAATATATATATATATATATATATATATATATATATATATATATATATATATATATATATATATATATATATATATATATTTATATATATATATATATATATATATATATATATATATATATATATATATATATATATATATATATATATATATATATATATATATATATATATATATATATATATATATACAGGAGCTGTATCCAGGATTTTTGTTCAGGGGGGGTTTTACTAATTTTTTACTTTTTTTGGGGGGGGGGGGGGTTACTAATTTTTGACTCAGTTTTCGACTAATTTTACTGATTTTTACCTAGGTTTTACTAATTTTCGAGTCGGTAAAAAATTTCGGGGGGGGGTTCAAACCGGGTAACCCCCCCCCCCTGGATACGGCCTTGATATATATATATATATATATATATATATATATATATATATATATATATATATATATTATATATATATATATATATATATATATATATAAACTGTTCATAACCAAAAACTGTTTGATAAGATCTTTAAAATGAATTTGCAAATGAAAAAGTTAATATATTTGGAAAGATCATAAAAAAGGCATTAAGTAGTGCATTCACCTTGTCTTTATGTTTGCAATTAAATCATCTCAAAATTTACCAATTCATAAAACAATGTCACTTTAAGAACCAAAAATTGAATTTACAATGGTAGCCATTAGGCTAGCATATTTGAAAAAAGCATTGTCTTAATTTAGTGGTTGGCCCCTCCAGACAAAACAGAGTAAAATTTTGAAAACTACTTTTAAAATTCTAAATGTTACTTAGTCTATATCATTTCTAAAAGCACCTTACCTTTAATACCTTAAATTGCAGCTTGGAGTGAAATTAGGGATTTTCATCCTTGTAATGCTCTGTTATGACTTCTATGGGTTGTTTGCTAAATTTTAGCTGAGGACTCGGCAGCTTCCCAGTTGTACAGGAACTCTTGCTGTAGCCATTCTTTGTCAAGATTTTTCTTGAATGTACCTGTTGAATCAGCAGCCACTGTATTTTCAGTGAGTATATTCCACAAGTTTGTTACTTGTTGGGTGAAAAAAAGGGCTTCTTTCTTGGACTAAGGAGCAATGCTTGAAGATCTTTTTGGAATGAACTCTAGTTGCAGAATGTTCTGGGGGAGGGGAAAGGAGACAAGGCAGAACATTCTTGGAAATAATTCTGTGGGTCATTATCATGTCACCATGTTTCCTCCTGTATGCAAGAGTAGGAAGTTTCAAGTGATGTAAATACTCTTTGTATGGCATTTGTTTGAGGCATTTGATCATTTTGGTTGCTCTTTGTTGAACTCTTTCTAGAATTTCTTTGTCCTTCTTGAAATAGGGCAATGCCAGGGACATTCCAACCTCTAGGCGTGGGCAAACTAGCACCTTGTAGAGCTTCATAAACACACTTGGGCATCTGCTAGAGATAGTTCACATTCCTTAACTTTAAACCCCCCCTCCACATGGTCAAATATATAGCCTACCCTGAATTGTATATTGTCAGTTGGGTATAAAAAGGTTATATCTCCATCTTTTGGTAAAACAAGTCAGTTGGCCCATCAGATTCTTTGTTCAAAAAGGTGTAACTCATTCTCATGAGAAAAATTCTAGCTTGACTTGAAGGGTCACTTAGTGACCAAAATTAGAACAACATATCCAAATCAGCCATCTTGACACGATTCAAAAATTTATATCTGGAGATGTGTTGTTTTGAATGGTAAAAAGAATTCTACATGTGGAACTACAGCTTTTTTAAATGATATCACTTTGACATTTTTCTAGCAGGAGCTCATGATTCAATCCCTGAAGGTTGGTGTTCTGCATACATTTTGTTAGTAGCTTTGTGCTCCTCTGTTAAAGTAGCAAATTAACCAGGAAAAGCATTCAGTACTGACATTCTTAAATGTTAATATTTGCCTTTTTCAAGCTGAAAGTATGGGGTAAAATTAAGTATATAGTCATCATACCTACAGTTTCATGTTGAATGAATATTGAATTGTCAAGTTTATAGATAAATTGAAGGCCTTAATTGTGAGTTTTATCACAGGTGGTAAGTAGAAAATGGTGAAGCATGAAGGAGTTAAACTGAAGCCAATATGTGCCTCAATTGAAAAGTTTCACTGTAGTTTAATGGATTTTGGATGACTGCCACAAAAATATTTATGTGTCTGGCCTTGTTGCTGTGAGCAGTGCAAAACAAGGTCAAAGCCAGGAAGACAGTTCAAGAAGAAAACTAACCTTTGAGTAAAGTTTGAAAGACCAGTCTAGAGCAACTTTCTTTTTTTGTAAGAAAACTTTTCTAAATATGTATTCACTTGGAGAGAAACATGTCTACAACTGGATAAAAAAGGCACAGGCAGCACATGGTACCCACAGATTCCCACATCTTTATCTGACAGTTCAGGGAAGGTATGGTGGAAATCAGAAGCTCAGCAGCTCTGACAAAGAGTACCTTGGTGCATTCCTTGACAGCCTGTCAAAACTGCCCAGTCCCTACTGCAGGGTAAATACTTCAAAACTATATAGTGAACCCTGCTTTAACTCAAAATCAGAAGTTTATGCATTCTACAAGAAAAGTTGCATCACTGAAAAGCAGAAACCACTAAGTGCAAGGCTATTTGATGACACATTTTATCAAAAAAATATCTTGATATTTTCACCCAAGAAGGATTGTTATGATACTTGTGTTGCACACAACAAAGGAAACATTACCAACTAAGCATGGAAGGAACATATTGCATTGAAAAACAAAGCACATGATGCAAAGAATGTAGAGAAGACTACAGCTGGTGATGTTATTGGTGTCTATATGCAAGACCAGCAGACTTTGCTATAGCTTCCAAAGAGCAGTACAGGAATGATGTACAACTGGAGTAAACACAACATGCACAACTTTACATTCTATGATCTAGGGATACAAAGCAGCTATTGCTATATCTGGAATTAAAATCAAGGTGAAACAACTAGCTCTGATTTTAGAGTTACTATTATGGGTTTCATAGAAGAAGAGATTCAGATAGGAAAGTAGGTTCTTATCTTGTGTTTTGATGGTTGGTTACCAAAATTGGAACTGCACCCTCTCTACTATATTTGACAGTATAAATGACCCTGGCAATGCTTACTGTCAAATATTAAGTTATTATTATCCAAAAGTGTTTGATTGTGGAACACATGCAGATGGAATGCAACTTTATGCACACCTGTATAGAAAGGAAAATCTGGAAGGAGTTGTACCTCCTATACAAGGCTGTGAACCAAATCAAGAGAGTCCAGCAAAGCAGACTATATGACTGCAAGGTCTTTAATCATAAATTTTGTTTTAGACACAGAAGAAAAGCCAGCAATTCTGAGGTTTAAGACCTAAGGCATTTGTTATCATAGTGGAAACATCAAATACATATTAACTTTGACCAGGAATGGCATGCTCTTCCCTGGAGAGTCAGTTGAGTGGAGCTCTATGTTGTGGAACTTCACAACAGATGAGTGGAACTCCATGGTTCTATGCCTATACAATGACAAAATGCAGCTGAATCTACTTGAGAAGAAGCACACCCTTGAATTATGCCACATTCTGCCTCTTGTGCCATGGTTTTACTATGAGCACATAGATGGCAAAGAAGCCAAGTAAATGTGACAATTGTTTTTTCTTCTTTTTTAAAATAGGCCTATTCTTAAGGAATTTATAAGCAAAACAAACAATTTTTTACAATAATTCAAACAGTTCAAAACAACCTGTCTCCTTGTTTTCTAGATTCACAAGTATCTCACTTTTCAGACTGAATTTTTGCTTTTGATTGGCTCAGTATTAACAGTTTCATTCTGGATGGGCCAATCACTATAATAGTAGTAAGAACATTAAAATGCACATTGAGAGACATGTTCACCATAAAGCTAGCAAATTAGGCAAATAGGTCTATAAATAGGCTAGGCTATACCAAATTTACAAAGGAAATCATTATATTTGCAAAGAGCATAAAATATCCCTGGAGAATCAAATGGTATAGTTTTTCATCTGATGGTAAAGTTCTACCAAATCATATTATTGACTTATGCATAAAGTGAATATACCACTTGATGCCTTTTTTTATGCTGATTACAAATATAGTAATCATTTCTATTAGAAATTAATTTTAGCCCCCCCCCCCCTATATATGCCAATTCAGGGTATATATTTCTACAACCTAACCTAACCATGAATTGGCATATATAGGAGGGGGCTGAAATTCATTTCTAATAGAAGTGATTATTATATTCATAATCAGCATAAAAAAAAGGCATCAAATGGTGTATTCACTTTATTCCTAACTCAATAATATGATTTGGTAGAACTTTACCATAATCATTTCTATTGGAAATGAATTTCAGCCCCCCCCCCTATATAGGGTAAAAAACCAGTATCCAATTGAGCAAAATTATGTAAAACTAAAACCCTCACATCTTGTTACCACAGAGGAATTGAGAAGGATTGGGTATATTAATGAATAGCTAAAAGTCTAAGCTATGCACCAATATGGTTATTATTCAGATTATTTAAGATCAACCACTTGAAACTACTGGTTTATTTACTTACCTACAGGGACCTCTTTTTGGAAATACCAATTATCTTATTTTGATGTATAGGCTAGGCTATATCCTTTTAGTGTTTCACTTTTATTCATATAGGCTAGCCTATGAACAGAAAGCTGATTTTCTTTTGATTCTAGAAATATAACTTTTATTGCTTTATATTTATTCTATAAATCACAAATATTTAAATATAATTTTTCTTTTCAATTGGTATTCAAAACAGAGACCACATTTTCAATTTATGGTGACAAATCATTGGTGAAAATTTGACCAAGAAGACAGGGTTCTTGTTACTGCCCTCATATTGCTTCATGTTGTAGTAAAAAGGGGAGGTCCAAAAACCCATTGCTATTTTTCCGGAATGCCAAAGAAAAGTGGTCTTTCCCAAAAAGAGGTCTTTTACCCTATGCCAATTCAGGGTTAGGTTGTAGAAATATATACCCTGAATTGGCATATATAGGGGGGGGGGGCTGAAATTCATTTCCAATAGAAATGATTAGCCTACTATATTCGTAATCAGCATAAAAAGGCATCAAGTGGTATATTCACTTTATGTGTAAGTCAATAATATGATTTGGTAGAAATTTACCCATCTGATTTCTGTCTTAGTCTAAGCCAACAACATAAATTTACCATGGGATATCCATTTTTTTACCAACAATGGTCTAGTTAGCATCTAGAAGTCTAGGCCTACATTACAAATAGGCTATTATAATCATAGCAACATTTTTACCAGTCAGATTTTCCAATTTGGTCTTCATACAACGAGGAGACAGGACTGAGAATAGATATACATATGAGAGTAGAAACTGCAAAATAAAGCATTTTCTAAAAGTCTGCTACTTCTTTATTAAAATTGATGCAAGATTGCCGAAACTAACCATCAATTTTTAAGGTAACTTTTCATAAAACAGCTCATTAAATACGCCAAAAACAAACAAAAAAACTGATGACAAAATCAAAAACGCAAAAAATCATTGTAAACATTTTTGGAAGAATTTTTTTTAAGTTTCTTAATTGAATTTTACTGATCTACAGCATACAAATTTTTTTCAGTTTTAGGTTAATTTTGTTGAAGAATATTGTTTCTGGACGAATACTTTGACAATTATAGGCTGGGTATAAAAGTTCAAAGCTGTTCGGGTGCTGTGAGTTGGTTTGGGTTTCCCGCTTCGTCATAATTTCCCATTTTCGCCCTTATCCCCGATAAGGAAATCTTGCTTAAGTAGCGCCACAGTGGACCTTTTACAAGTTGTCCAAACGATAACTATGACTGTTAAAAGCTCTTCAGGTTGACCTTCAGGAGTGATGCCACTCTAGGAAATTGTAGCCGAGAAATCGACACTGCATTTGCACTGAATTCTAATGAATGGATAATTCTTCTGGGTTTGGTCTGTTTTGGCAGGCTTTTCTGAACTGGAAAAAACTTTTCCTAAAAAATTTGTCTACTATGGGTTACAGCCAATGGTAGCATAATATTTGTAGGCATGAATATGTGATGACTCTGAAGTGATTGGCTTCAGATTGTCTGTGTGGGATCTTAACTCTCCTTAATAGAAGAGCATCGCCAAGCGTGAAAAATTATGTTGTAACCAAGAGGGGCTCAGGATTGCACAAAGTCTCCATTCAACTGGAGGTCCTAGGGATTTCTTGCTATGTGGTTCTAAGCCGGCTTAAGCATTTCGTCTAGACTTGACAAAATGAGTTATATCCCAGCCTGTACTGTTTCTGAGACTATTGTTTTTCCTGAGGCTATAACATTTTCGGGGATTTAAAGAACACGAAATTGATACCTTCGAATGTTACAACGCTAAAAAACAATCATATTATCGACATTCTGACTCACAAATGCGGACGCTTCGTACTTGGTTTATGAGGATTTTCAGAAACTCATATCTCAGGGGTGGGAAACGTGAAATTAGGTGATACAGAACTTATTCACTCAGGCAGGAAGGATGGGGTACGGAGGCAAGGAGAAGGGCCCATGATGAATAAGTAAACTCCTAAGTCTTGTTTAGGGTTGGGAAGGTAGTAACTAGTCGCTCATTTTACGACTAAAAAGTGCAACATATCAGTGATAGGAGTATAGGTCTTTGTAGAACCAACTGATTGAGATACTAGTGACTGAGGTGAATTTTACTTACGGTTATATAAATAAATTGACAGGGTCCCAGGTCGAAATATGGTATTTTTATAAGGAGATTTTAGTGCCCAGGTCGGTAGAAATAGGAATAGATGGCATCCTAGCCTAAGTAAATTTAGTGTAGCAAAAGAAAACATTAATGGCTTCAGACTGCCGCATTTTTGTAGGTATAACTAATACAGTATTTGGTTATAAAATGGCCCAAAAGCTAGCACGGTATTCAAATGATGGTAAGACAGCTAACCTTATTGATAATGTCATTGCAAACCGAAGACTGGCAGCATCGATGCCAGATATTAGGGTATATAGGAGTGCTGCTATTGATGTTAAAAGTAAAGATCACCATCTACCAGTGTCTAGGGTTAATTTAAAGCTGAAATTTAGGATGGGAAACTATCTTCCAGGAAGCTATAATGTTGGTAGACTCCAGGATGAGAATTTGAGAGAAAATTTCCAAGGACATTTGAATACTAAACTGGAGAGTTAAAAATTTGACAACGTAGAGGATGGATGAAGTAATTTGGAGAAATAGTCTGTGAGGTCCCTGGTGGTTTCTCAGAAAAGAAAGTTGGAAACACAGCTATGAATATCAGTGAAAATGCTTTATTTTTAAAAGATAGGAGGTGGGGCTTGTACAAGAACTACTTGACTGATAGATCATATGACAATAAGAGGAAAGGAGGAGTGAAATGGAAGACATGAATAAAATTGCCGAAGACCTGGAAGATGCAGCAAGACGGCATAATAGTAAAATATCGTAGTGGCTTGTTAATTAATTGAGAAGAAATGGTCAATGCGGACTTATCCCAGGTTAAAGATAAGAACTTGACAACATTTAGTGGTAAGGAAAGATTTAAAGAGCTAAAAGTTCGGTGTTAAAGGGATATGGGAGAGCACGGAATAAAATGGGAAAGTAAAAATCTCCTTGACTTCAATTATGCTGATGATTTGAGCGTCCTAGCTGGAAATGCTAGCAAAATAAATGAATATTTGGAAGTTTTTTTAGTTCAGGGTGTAAGAATAGGTTTTAAAACTAATGTTAAGAAGACTAACTTTGGGCTCCCACATATACAATTATTCGTATGAAAATAGGATTATTCCGGCAGATATGCAATAATCGCAGCTGTGGTTGAATTTTCGGTAAAATCTATTTGATTTTCCAAAATATCGTACAAGTTCATGAATCTCAACTTGTCAGATAATCTGGACCAATAAATCGCATCAAATCAAAAGGTTGGACAATATCAAAATAGGCATTGAGAAACTGATTTGTTTGTTAGAAATTATACAAAACTATTCTCCAAAGCTGATAAAGACCGCAAGAATTATGTGTTTGCAATGAAAGCATGGGATAAAATCTCAAAAGAAGCAGGAATTGAAGGTTACGATTAGTAGGCCAATTTAGATGGTCAGGCCTAATTCGGGAAAATACAGGCCAGTTTGTTTCTTATCCTTACTGACCAGTTGGTCAATAAAGACTGGCCACCATTGGGCTTTCAAGGTACTAGCCTAGCAGTAAAATATTTAGACTAGCATGGGGTAGTCTAAATATCACAATCACATTCGATTGTATATTAAAATTTCAAGTTCAATTTTGAAGAATCTAAGGTAATCAGAGGATAATAAGCCTCTCCCTCTTAACTGCCCTTCTTCCTCCCCCCCCCCCGTAATTTCATACGATCAAAATTATAAAAAAAATTGTTTGTTCAAAATAGTCAAAGGACAAATAACCATGGCTTTAACCAACAGCAGCAGCAGGCACCAACAGGCAAATAGCCAACAGCAGCTCCTGGAACAAGGGCAGTAAGTTAAGCTAGTTACTCAATGTTAACACATAAGGTTTCTATGGAAAATATTTTTGTGTGAACTTTTTTTTTGGGGGGGGGAGAGGATGGTCATTCGATTGGAAGTCAAAAGTTTTAGTACACTGTTTAAGAGTTAAAAGTGATCGAAGGCCTTCCACCTCCATTCTCTTTTTTCCCCAAATATATCCGATTGATAATTTTGAGATGACCAAAGCTATTAAAAACAGTTCAAGGGAAAAATAACTATGCCTCCATGTTAGCCGATGGTACAAGGGCTGTAAGTTTTACAAGTTGCCTATTGTTAACATACAAGGTGTTTTTTTTTATCGAGAAAAGAGGGCATGTTTGATCCTGTAAATAAAAAAAAAGCACAGACCATTAAGGTCAACCCTTAAGGAAATGTCAAGAAGAATGCCAAATACAATCAAAAACATTTTTTTCCCTCATTGATTGTGAAAAGGAAAACCAGCGACATTTACAATGGCTGATGGTATCAGCCGTCACATCGTTCGGAAAATTTTTAGGAGCATCTTCAATTAAATCAAGAGGTACTATGTGCATCAAGTTTTACAAAACGACGTATCTGCAATGTGTCGAGAACAGCTGAGGGTGTAAACCTGAGGATATGAAGTTTAAATTTTCAGGGCATGTTGAAGGATGGTTGCACGGTGGTTCAGTTGCATGGTGGTTTTGGTTGCACGGTGGCTCAGTTGCATGAGGGTTCAGTTACACGGGGATTCAGTTAAATTGGTTTGAATTGCACGGAGGGTTTAGTTGCACGAGGGTTTAATTAAACGGGGATCAGTTGCTCGGTGGTTCAATTACAGGAGGTTTTAGTTGCACGGGGGTTCGGTTATACAGGGTTTCAGTTACAGTGATTCTGTTGCTTGTGGTTCAGTTACACGGTGGTTCAGTTACCGTTCACAATAGTCAAAAAACATACGACAATACCTCCAGGGTGGATACAACCCCCAAGAGTCCAGGGGCAATGGTTGTAAGTTATGTGCCTTTGGCATATATGGTTGTTATGAAACTGGTGGTCGTATAAACTTTGGACGGGGCTCATTTGATCGGAAGCTGGAAGTTCTTGTGCCCTTTCTAAGATTCAAAAGTGAATAGAGGGCAGCCAGCCCCTTTCCTATGCCAATCATTGCTGAAAGGTCCATCAATTATGTCTTCGGGGATGTCAACCTCCCCACAGTCCTCGGGGAAAGGGCTGAAAGTTAGACATTTCGGTCATTGTTTAGATATAGTATATGTTATTGAGAAAGGTATGCATGTTTGAACTTCACTTTCATAAAAGTCGACGGAAATTCAGATGAGCCTTTCAGAGAACGTTGAGAGGGGTACTGAACTAAATCAAAATACGTTACATGTACATGGGTTGTCAACAGAGGAGAATTCAGAGATTACTAAATTAAATGATTTGGGACTTCCAGGATATGATCAGGGGTATGATCAATAGACCAAAATGACAATATTTACACGCTACTACTACTACAACTACCACCACTACTAATGCTACCACTATAACTACTACTACCACACTACTACATTTACAATACTAAGAGGAAATTTGAACTAAACCAAATGACCGTAGACAATGTGCATGACAATGTGCATGCAAATTGTCAAAAGACCGTATCTCAAGAACAGATTTGGGTATTAAATTGGTACTTTCAGAGAATAATTGAAGGGGGAAGATCATTTGGCAAAATGGCAATATGCGCACGCTACTGCTAATACTACTACCACTGCTACATTTACTACTATTAATACTTCTTCAACTACAAAATTAAAAGTTCAAATAGGGATAAAATCCTTTTAATAGATAGTAACTTTCACAAACACTGATAAATTTCACAAAAATACTAGATATTTCGGTCACATATGCAGTGACCGTCATCAGTAGTAAAAATACTGATGTTTTAAGTTTTACTACTGATGGCGGTCACTGCATATGTGACCGAAATAACCAGTATTTTTATGAAATTTATCACTGTCTATTAAAAGGATTTTATCCCTATTTAAACTTTTGATTATCATCATGGAAAGGCAATGTGGTCTCCGAAATTATCTTTTTCAACTACTATTTCTATTACAACTACTTGTAAGGCCAAGAGCATAAAGATGGAAATTTCAATAAGTATATAAATATTTAGGTTATCAAAAGGACATATCAGCAATGTCATAGCAACGGCTAATTTTATTAAAATGAAACTTCCAGGACTTGATGATACGGATGTTCAACTGATCAAAAAGCAATGCGTTAGTACTGCTGCTATTACTATTAATACTACTACATACTAATACTACTACTGTGACTACTATTATAACTATGCCTAAGCGTCTGAAACTGAAATTTTCAGGGAATTTCAAGGGGGGAAATGAACTGAATCACAACGCTCCATCTGTATGCTGGTTGTCAAAAGGCGTATCAGCAACATTTTAGGAACAGTTTGGTGTATGAAGTTAAGAACTAACAGAGCTTGTTGTGTGGGATATTAAACTAATCAAAAGACAATATTTGCATCCTAATACTACTGCTTTTACTCATACTACTACCATTGCTACTATTATTACTAGTTCTACAATTACTACTGCCAATTAAGCTAATGCAACTACTGTCATTCATTCCTGCTTCTACTTCTACTACTCCTACAGCTATTACTGCTGGTATTACTACTACTGCTACTAAATCTAAAGGAATTAAGGCGAAAATTTTCGGAAATATTGAAATTACATTAAAGTAAATCGAAAGACACTATGTCCACACAGGTTCTCAAGAGGACGTATCAGAAATACTTTAGGAACGATTTGTAAGGTTCCCCTTACTAACAGGGCTAATAAATTTGGTAGCGTGATACAAACTGAGGCGTTGGGTAAGAAATTGGTACTCAGAATTCAGTGACAACTGATTTTTATTACAAAAGAAGATAAAAAGGAAAATATTCTAATTCTGATTATGTTGAATCTTTCTAAACCTCTTCTAGGTCTAAGGTCTAATGATCTACTTGTTCAATCCACCAATGTTTACCGAAAAGAAAAAGATTAAGTTAATTCTAGGCTATCAAATGTTTCTACTTAAAAAGGTTACACTTGAACAGCTAGTCAAGGCTTGAGTTGTGTGTTATTAAAATCCTTTAGTTCAAACTATTTTTGAGCTAAGCTAAGAATAACCGTACTTGATTTTAATTCAATTTTCATTAACCTAAACCAAGAGATTCTCTTATTATTTCTTGAAAAGGGCTGTGTATTCCTTGGACCTTTATTAAGCTTTAACTTTAGCAGGGAAACTTAATTTAAAATATCTGGACATAAAGGTTTGGAAATTCTTAAGCTGACAATATTATTCCCTTTTCCCCCCACCTACCTGTATATACATTAAGGTCACCTTTGTATAAACATGCAGCACGGGTTTAACGAAATGCGTTTACTCTCATCTATTTTTCTTGGATGGTGCTACTACTATATTTTTACCAATGTGCATTTGTCACCATTCGCGCAAAGTTTCAATTTTCCTGTGGTATTACTTGACCGAATAAGAAAGAGGTCATAAGGGAAAATATTATCCCTAAAGAGTGGGGTAACTAACGCTAACTTTAACTCTTCTCAAACAGAGTTCATAATTCTTTACTGCCTTTCAACCTGGCAGTACATATATACAAAGACATCAGATTGTCTTAATTTATTTAAGGTTTTGACAGCTCCCATCTTGGCCCCCCGAAAAAAAGGACTTGAATGCAGGAAACGGATGACTCCATTCCCTAGTTTTTTTTTAGAAAATTATCTTAAATTGATGTCTCTTTTTTTTTCTTGTCATACATATCCAATGTATACAAACAGCTATTCAAGGGAACCAGGTAGAGATCTTCTAACGCTTACTTAAAAAATGGGACTTCCTTTCTGTCCTAAATTCAAAACTTCCGGTTCTGAGCTCGACCCAAAATACCATATCTTGGAAATTTTCCGTTATTCTGCTTACTTTAGAAGCAATTTTAGCAATCTGCTTGCTTTTTTTACTTCAATTTATAGCCTGGGAGACTCCAATCCAGGTTCATGATCATGAATACTCTGTGAGTATATGCATATGTAGCCTATGTACGTTGGGATACAACCCTTTTTCATATCCCTATGGATGCAAACCTCTTTTGTTTCCTTAAGAGGTAGACGCAACCCTTTCTTGCATCCTTAAGAGGTGGCAGCAACCTATTTTTGTATCCTTGAGACGTGTCCTCTTAACCTCCCTTTGAAGTACATGACTCCCTGTCATGACATGTCCGTGACTTCTAGTCACACTAGGTCTACTCGTAACGGTTAATCTATGTCTACAAAACTAAAGAATCTGTGCCTGTGCCTTCGGATGGTTCCCCAACCTTTGCTTGGAGGCCGCAATGTTTTCGGCAAAAATTGCCCAAAAAATCTTGTTGTCGTTGGTTTATAGGTGCTGGGGCTAAACAATATCTTGCTTTGTGTCCTTTTCCACCACAGCGGATACAGGTTGGAGGTTTTTCACATTCCGAATGTCTATGTGGACCCCCGCAAGTCCAGCATTTTATGCGAGCATTTTTTCTTTTACTAAATTTATACCTGGAATAATTATCCCTAGTTAGTCCTGACATATCTTTCTTTCTACAGTTCAAACATTTCTTTGGGTTATTTTTATAATTTCCTATGTTTTGAAATTCTACTCTGGAGTTGTCTCTTTGTTCTCCAGGGGTAGCCTTGTCTCCCGAGTCAACCACCGTTGCTCCCAAATACATTTCTAAGGAGTCCGAATATATTAAATCGACCGATTAAAATCTCTTTTCCAGCTTTAATAATTCATCTTTGTCGTCTGTTGCTTTAGTTTATTTATGAAATTTCCTTCCAATTAATGGGAGCATACCACTTTTAAAAATACTAACAGTTATGTCATCTGCCCTTATACATGTCAGTTTTTGCATACTCTAGAGCCTTTCTACTAATTCGGGAGTAAAATTGATGTACCAACTCAGATGGTCTTTGTTTCTCGGAAAGCAGTTCTTGTAGTTTTTGTGCGGCTGGTTTTTCATGTAAAAAGGCTTCTTTTAAAAGTTTTTCTAAATGGTCTAAATCTTTTATTTTAGGAATATCTAAGCTCGTTGCGAATCTTTGTATTTCTCCTCGAGTATAACAAAGAGCCTGATTTATCATAGCAATATCATCTTTCCCTAAACTTCTTTGTATTTGTTTAAAGGTGGGAATCCATGAATGGATTTCATTTGGGTATGTCAGTAACGGAATGAGAGGCGCTTGCTCCACAAGTAGGTTTTGAAGCCTACTTGTGACTGTGGCATCTCTATATTGCCCTTCTACAGAGTTTATTCTAGACTGTGCTTGTTGTAAGTAGAAAGCTATCTTATACTCCGAACAGCACACCAAATATGGGCATAGAATACAGACCTCACACCAAATATGGGCATAGAATACGGACAGCACACCAAATATGGGCATAGAGTCATTAGGGAGAACACGTGGTTAATGGGGTCAATGACCTAAATTTCCAAGTGTGTCAACAACAACAACATCGACCTTGACATTCGTTGAGAGCATGCACCTACAACAACAACAACATCGACCTTGGAACACCTGTGCTGTCGACCTCAATTCACCTATTGTGAATCAATAATTCCCCTTACAAACAACAAATTAATTTCCCTTTCTTGACAGATCAATCAATCAATGACATCATCTGTCAGACTTTAAAAATTTTCGCCTAGAAACATTTCTCCGGGAATAGATCCAAGTCATTAATGTCTTTGCCTCGGGAACAGTTCTACTGGTCGAACTCCAAAAGATATTAATAACCAAAGGCCATGGAAACAGTTCTCCAAGAAACATCTTAGCGATGAATTGTTTTAGCGCGGGAATCAGGTTTCTTATTAATTTGAAATGCGTTAGTGCAGAGATGCCAATAACAAAGGAATACGGTGAATTTACGTTTAGGGATTATTTGGGCGAAACCGTTTTAGACAGGCTATGGAATTATTTCGGCGAAACAGATAGAGACATTTTAAAAGAAGATTTTGGAAGAGATTTTAGAAGAGAATTTAATGGTGAAACTCTGTGGTCGTTATAATACACAAGTTTCATTTGAACAGTGTTGTGAGGTCCTCTAACCCAACCCCAAAGGGTTCCAATCCTCCTACCCCAACCCCGAAGGAAGCCCCCGGTCCTCAAAGGCCACCCGGGCTCCCAAAGAGCCAACCGGCCCCTAAGGGTCCCCCGGGCCACCAAAGGTCCTCCCCCGGTCCCCAAAGGTCCACTGGGCTCCCAAAGGCCCTCCCCCGGTCCCCAAAGGTCCCCGGACCCCCAAAGGCCATCCCCGGGCCCCCCAAAGGTCCATCGAGCTCCCAAAGGACCAACGGGGTCCCAAAGGCCCTAAACCGGTCCCCAAATGTCCCCCAGGCCACCAACTGTCCCCCGGACCCCAAAGGCCCTCCCCCGGCCCCCAAAGGGCCAACCGGCTCCCAAAGAACCAATCGGTCCTCAAGTGTCCCCCAGACTCTCAAAGGCCCCCCTGCGCCCCAAAGGCCCTACCCCCGCCCCCAAACGTCCCCCGGACCAGAGAAGCGCCGCCGGGATGCGCTGTGGGCCAGGAAAGCGCCGCAGGATGTGCCGCAGGGATGCGCCGCAAAAAAAGTAAACTAAAAAGTAAAAATTTCGAAATGTTATCCCCCAAACTTCCTCCTCAGACCCCCAAAGGCCCTCCCCTGGTCCTCAAAGGTCCCTCGGGCTCCCAAAGGGCCAACCGGCCCCCCAAGGGTCCCCCAAGGGTCCCCCAAACACCCGCCCTGGGCCCCCCAAAGTGCCCCCGCTCCATTTTTTTTAGTACCTTGTTATGGGTTTATTATATCTTTTCTGAAAAATTACCATTAATAATTTAATTACTAAACCAACTTTACAACCTCAAAGAGTCCTCTCCCCAAACCGTAAATACTTTCTTGAATTTTTTAAAATGGTATTTTTATAACTTTTTTACTTATATTAAAATAACATGAAATATGCTTACGGCTCTACCAATCGTACTCTGTGCTTGTTCATGGACACGACGCGGCTTTTCCACTGGTAATCTATGGCAGGTTATCGACACTAACGAGTTTATTGCATGCATTAAATCAGTATTTTTTACGCAGTGGAAGGATCAACACACAATTCATATCTGTAAAAAGTGAAGATGAATTATTCAACGAAAGTATGTGCACATGAAAAAATCATTGTCGTGTTGAACGCTGACAAGGAGAAATACCTGAACTATGAAACGAGTGCAAGCGGTAACACTATTGGAAATGTATGCATGTGTTGTCATGACAGCGAGAAGTTAGATTTCTTTGGACTATCGAAATCATTAAAAATTGCTCAAGGTGGATATGCGAGAGTGAGATCACCAGAGATGATAGTGCTAAAGGAGAATGCCAACTTAAAAATAATTGTCGATGATCGGGGACAACTTCTAGCTAATGGTTCTGGTAGCACGATACCTATTGATAGATCCTATTCCCATCATTCTAGTATTACTATTCAAATGAAAGCAAAGAAGAAAAGAAAGGCCTACTGCTGCACTAGTATAATATATCATATCATGTCTACCTGCCAGAACTGCTATCTATGCAAAAATAATGTGAGAATAGACAGTGAAATCGCAGGCAGAATAAAAAGGACATTAGCAGACAATATCATCAATGAATATAAAGATGAATTGACGGAAAGTGAAGCGCAAGTGTACTAATAATGTATAATAATGTATTTAACATATTTTTATATCAATATTCTACATGTCCTTATTTCATTAAAAATATCTTATACATTATTTTGTTAATTGTTCACTATTTTTAGTGTATGCTAGAACGTCAAACTTTCAGAATATCTATTAAAAAGGTCAGAGATGTAAGAAAAAGAATTTTAGAGATAATGATACTACTAGCAGGCTCAATGTTTCATAGAAGATAGAAAAGTTCAAGATCTCTTCTGAATTTTACCAAAGAACACAATTCAATTCTAATTTCACCAGAGAAAATAAAAATCTTGCACTTAAGTTCTTTATTTCACAAAGACATAAAGAATTTAAAGTTCACTTCTAAATTCTTCCGTAGAAGATAGGAAAAGTTATACTATGATAGTGATTATTTTCCATGGAGATAAAAAGTTTCACTTTAATTCTAAATTTTCTTAAATTCAATTCCGACCTTTCTCAAAGAGTCAAATTTAAAGTTCTATTCCAAATATTTTCCCCGGAACAAGAAAAGTCCCAAGACATAAAAAATTTAAAGTTCACTTCTAAATTTTTCCGTAGAAGATAGGAAAAGTTATACTATGATTGTGATTATTTTCGATGAAGATAAAAAATTTCACTTTCATTTTAAATTTTCTTAAATTCAGTTCTGACCATTCTCAAAGAGATGAAAAAATTTAAAGTTCTATTCCATATATTTCCCCGGAAGAAGAAAAGTTCCACTTCGATTCTGCATCTTATCAATGAAAATGAAATAAGTTATTGATCAATTCTATTTTCCCAAAATAATATAAAATTTACCACTTCAATTCAGATTTTTCTCAAAGAGATGAAAAAATTTAAAATATTGTTCCAAATTTTTCTTAGAAGATAGAAAAGATCAAGTTCTAATTTGAATTTTACCAAATAACACAATTCAATTCTAATTTCTCCAGAGGAAATAAAAAGCTCCCACTTCAGTTTCAAGTTTACCAAGAAATAAAAAAATTTAAAGTTCAGTTCTAAATTTTTCCTTAGAAGATAGGAATAGTTATACTTTGATTGTGATTATTTTCTATGAAGATAAAAAGTTTCACTTTAATTCTAAATTTTCTTAAATTCACTTCCGAGCTTTCTCAAAGAGATGAAAAAATTTAAAGTTCGGTTCAACATATTTTCTCGGAAGAAGAAAAGTTAAACTTCAATTCTGAATTTTCTCATTGAAAATGAAATAAGTTATTGATCAGTTCTATTTTCACAAAATAATATAAAATTTTCCACTTCAATTCAGATTTTTCTCAAAGAGATGAAAAATTTAAAATACTATTCCAAATTTTTCATAGAAGATATAAAAGTTCAAGTTCTCTTCTGAATTTTACCAACGAACACAATTCAATTCTAATTTCTCCAGAGAAAATAGAAAGCTTCCACTTCAGTTTAAGTTCACCAACACATAAAAAATTTAAATATCTGTTATAAATTTTTCTGTAGAAAATATGAAAAGATAAACTATGCTAGTGATTATTTTCCATGAAGAGAAAAAGTTTGACGTTAATTCTAAATTTTCCTAAATTCTGTTCAGACTTTTCACAAAGAGATGAAAAAATATTTAATTTATGATCCAAATTTTTCATAGAATATTGGAAAAGTTATACTGTGATCGTGAATATTCAAGTTCTCTTCTGAATTTTACCAAAGAACACACTTCAATTCTAATTTCTTCAGAGAAAACAAAAATCTTCCACTTCACTTCATTATTTCACAAAGACATAAAGATATTTAAAGTTCAATTCTAATTTTTCGGTGGAAGATGGAAAAAGTAATACCATACTTGTGAATATTTTCACGGAAGATAAAAAGTTCTAGTTCAATTTAAAATTTTCTCAACGAAGTCAAGGAAAGTTCAAGTTTTCTTCTGAATTTTCTCAATGAAAAAGAAATTAGTCATTGATCATTTCTATTTTTTTCCAAATAATATAAAAATTTTCCACTTTAGTTCAGATCTGTCTCGAAGAGATGAAAAATTTAAATACTGTTCCAAATGTTTCACAGAAGATAAAAAGTTCAAGTTCTCTTCGGAATTTTAGCAAAGAACACACTTCAATTCTAATTTCTCCAGAGAAAATAAAAATCTTCCACTTCAGTTCTTTATTTCACAAAGACATAAAGAAATTTAAAGTTCAATTCTAATTTTTCGGTGGAAGATAGAAAAAGTAATAGCATACTTGTGAATATTTTCCTGGAAGATAAAAAGTTCTAGTTCAATTTAAAATTTTTTCAACGAAGTGAAGAAAAGTTCAAGTTCTCTTCTGAACTTTACCAAAGAACACACTTCAATTCTAATTTTTCCAGAGAAAACAAAAATCTTCCACTTCACTTCTTTATTTCACAAAGACATAAAGAAATTTAAAGTACAATTCTAAATTTTTCGGTGGAACTAAGAAAAAGTAATAACAGACATTTGACTATTTTCATAGAAGATAATAAGTTCTAGTTCAATTTTAAATTTACTCAATGAAGTCAAGGATAGTTCAAGTTCTTTTCTGAACTTTACCAAAGAACACACTTCAATTCTAATTTCTCCAGAGAAAACAAAAATCTTCCACTTCAGTTCTTTATTTCACAAAGACATACAGAAATTTAAAGTTCAATTCTAAATTTTTCGGTGGGAGATAGAAAAATTAATACCATACTTGTGATTATTTTCACGGAAGATAAAAAGTTCTAGTCCAATTTTAAATTTTCTCAATGAAGTGAAGAAAAGTTCATGTTCTTTACTGAATTTTACCAAAGAACACAATTCTAATTTCTACAGAGAAAATAAAAATCTTCCACTTAAGTTCTTTATTTCACAAAGACATAATGAAATTTAAAGTTCAATTCAAAATTTTTCGGTGGAAGATAGAAAAAGTTATACCATACTTGTGAATATTTTCCCGGAAGATAAAAAGTTCTAGTTCAACTTAAAATTTTCTCAACGAAGTGAAGAAAAGTTCAAGTTCTCTTCTGAATTTTACTAAAGAACACAATTAATTTCTAATTTCACCAGAGAAAATAAAAATCTTCAACTTCAGTTATTTATTTCACAAAAGACATAAAGAAATTTAAAGTTCAATTCTAAATTTTTCAGTGGAAGATTGAAAAAGTAATATCATACTTGTGAATATTTTCACGGAAGATAAAAAGTTCTAGTTCAATTTAAAATTTTCTCAACGAAGTGAAGAAAAGTTCAAGTTCTCTTCTGAACTTTACCAAAGAACAAACTACAATTCTAATTTCTCCAGAAAAAATAAAAATCTTCCACTTCAGTTTTAAGTTCCCAATGAAATAAAGAAATTTAAAGTTCTATTCTAAATTTTTAGATGGAAGATAGAAAAAGTAACACTATGACAGTGATTGTTTTCCATGAAGATCAAAAGTTTCACTTTATTTATAATTTTTCTTAAATTCAATACTGATTTTTCTCAAAGAGATGAAAAATTTAAAGTACATTTCTAAATTTTTCTCTAGAAGATAGGAAAAGTTATACTACGATTGTGATTATTTTTCAGTGAATATAAAAAGTTTCACTTTAATTCTAATTTTCTTAATTTCACTTTCCGATTTTTTGCAAAAAGATAAAAAATTTAAAATTCTCTTCCAAATTTTTCATAGAAGATAGAAAAAGTTATACATTGATTTGAACATTAGACATGAAGATAAGGACCATCAATTTAATTATGAGTTTTCTCGAAGAAGTGAAAGATATTCAATCTCTCTTCTGAATTTTCTTAAAGTAGTAAAAAAAGTTAGATCAATTCTGAATTTGAAAAATGTAAATGAAAAAAAGCTTTCACTTCAGTTATTAAGTCCTCAAAGACATAAAAAATTCAATGTTCTCTTCTGAATTTTAACAAAGAACATAATTCAATTCTAATTTCTTAAGAGAAAATAAAAAGCTTACACGTCAGTTTTAAGTTTACCAAGACATAAAAAATTTAAAGTTCAGTTCTAAATTTTTCTATAGAAGATAAGAAAAGTTATACTATGATTTTGATTATTTTCATGAAGATAAACAGTTTCACTTTAATTCTAAATTTTCTTAAATTCAATTCCGACCTTTCTCGAAGAGATGAAAAAATTTAAAGTTCTGTTCCAAATATATTTTCGGAAGAAGAAAAGTTCAATTTTGATTCTGAATTTTCTCAATGAAAATTAAATAAGTTATTCATCAATTACATTTTCCTAATATAATATAAAATTTACCCCTTAAAGTAATATTTTTATAAAATAGATTAAAAAATTTAAAATATTTTTTAAAATTTTTCATATAATAGATTAAAATTTATACTTTGATTGTGAATATTCTTCATGAAGATATGGAGCTCCACTTTAATTCTGAGTTTTCTCGAAGAAGTGCAAACTGTACAAGTTCTCTTCTGAATTTTCTTAGAGAAGAGAAAAAAGTTAGCTCAATTCTGAAATTTACCATTGAAAATGAAAAAGCTTCCATTTCAGTTCCTAATTTCTCAAAGACATAAAAAATTTAAAGTTCAATTCTAAATTTTTCCATAGAATATAGGAATGGTGATACTATGTTAGTGACTATTTACGATGAAGATAAAAAGTTTCACTTTATTTATCATTTTTCTTAAATTCAGTTCATTCATCTAACCACCAAAAACACTAGGTTAGGTTAGGTATAAATAAATATTAATAAATAATTAGAAACATTTCTCAATGTTTAAGTTAGGTTAGTTAAACTTATCACGAGCGCTCATGATAAGATAACCTAACCTAACTTAAACATGGTAAAAATATTAAATTAGGTTAGGTTAGGCTAGATTAAGTTAGGTTAGGTTAAGTTAGGTTAGGTTTGGTTAGCCTACGTACGCGCGCGTACGTAGGCTAACCTAACCTAACCTAACGTAACCTAACCTAACTTAATCTAGCCTAACCTAACCTAATTTAATCTTTTTACTATGTTTAAGTTAGGTTAGGTTAGCTTATCATGAGCGCTCGTGATAAGTTTACCTAACCTAACCTAACTTAAACGTGGAGAAATGTTTCTAATTATTTATTAATATTTATTTATACCTAACCTAACCTATTGTTTTTGGTGGTTAGATGAATGAACTGAATTTAAGAAAAATTAGAAATAAAGTGAAACTTTTATCTTCATGGTAAATAGTCACAATCATAGTATAGCCATTCCTATCTTCTATGGAAAAATTTAGAATTGAACTTTAAATTTTTTATGTCTTTGAGAAATTAGGAACTGAAATGGAAGCTTTTCATTTTCAATGGTAAATTTCAGAATTGAGCTAACTTTTTTCTCTTCTCTAAGAAAATTCAGAAGAGAACTTGTACATTTTGCACTTCTTCGAGAAAACTCAGAATTAAAGTGGAGTTCCATATCTTCATGAAGAATATTCACAATCAAAGTATAACTTTTCATATCTTCTATGAAAAATTTGGAACAATGTTTTAAATTTTTTCATCTCTTTGAGAAAAATCTGAATTGAAGTTGAAAATTTTATATTATTTTAGGAAAATGGAATTGAGCAATAACTTATTTAATTTTCATTGATAAAATTTAGAATCGAAATTGAAATTTTCTTCTTACTTAAAAATATTTGGAGCATAACTTTAAATTTTTTCATCTCTTTGAAAAAGGTCGGAATTGAATTTAAGAAAATTTAGAATTAAAGTGAAACTTTTATCTTCATGAAAATAATCAAAATCATAGTATAACTTTTCTTATCTTCTATGGAAAAATTTAGAACTGAACTTTAAATTTTTATGTCTTGGTGAACTTAAAACTGACGTGGAAGCTTTTTATTTTCTCTGGAGAAATTAGAATTGAATTAGGTTCTTTGGTAAAATTCAGAAGAGAACTTTGAATTTTTTATTTCTTTGAGGAATTAAGAACTGAAGTGGAAGCTTTTTTCATTTTCATTGGTAAAATTCAGAATTGAGATAACTTTTTTACTTCTTTAAGAAAATTCATAAGAGAACTTGAACATTTTGCACTTCTTCGAGAAAACTCAGAATTAAAGTGATGGTCCTTATCTTCATGACGAATATTCAAATCAATGTATAACTTTTTCTATCTTCTATGAAAAATTTGGAACAGAAATTTAAATTTTTTATCTCTTTGCAAAAAATCGGAAAGTGAACTTAAGAAAATTAGAATTAAAGTGAAACTTTTTATCTTCACTGAAAAATAATCACAATCGTAGTATAACTTTTCCTATCTTCTAGAGAAAAATTTAGAAATGAACTTTAAATTTTTCATCTCTTTGAGAAAAATCAGAACTGAATTTAAGAAAAATTATAAATAAAGTGAAACTTTTAATCTTCATGGAAAACAATCACTGTCATAGTATTACTTTTTCTATCTTCCATCTAAAAATTTAGAATGGAACTTTAAATTTCTTTATTTCATTGGGGAACTTAAAAATGAAGTGGAAGATTTTTATTTTTTCCGGAGAGATTAGAATTGAAGTGTGTTCTTTGGTAAAGTTCAGAAGAGAACTTGAACTTTTCTTCACTTCGTTGAGAAAATTTTAAATTGGACAAGAACTTTTATCTTCCGTGAAAATATTCACAAGTATTATATTACTTTTTCTATCTTCCATATAAAAATATATAATTTAACTTTAAATTTATTTATGTATTTTTTTAAAAAAATAACTTAAGTGTAAGATTTTTATTTTCTCTAGTGAAATTAGAAATGAATTTTGTTCTTTAGTAAAATTCAGAAGAGAAATTGAACTTTTCTTCACTTCGTTGAGAAAATTTTAAGTTGAACTAGAACTTTTTATCTTCCACAAAAATATTCGCAAGTATGTTATTACTTTTTCTATATTAAAGCGACGGATTTAGAATTAAACTTTAAATTTCATTATGTCTATGTGAAATAAAAAACTTTAGAGGGCGATTTTTATATTCTCTGTAGAAATTAGAATTGAATTGTGTTCTTTGGTAAAATTCAGTAAAGAACATGAACTTTTCTTCACTTCTTTGAGAAAATTTTAAATTGAACTAGAACTTTTTATCTTCCGTGAAAATAATCACAAGTATGGTATTACTTTTTCTATCTTCCACCGAAAAATTAGAATTGAACTTTAAATTTCTTTATGTTTTTGTGAAATAAAGAATTGAAGTGGAAGACTTTTGTTTTCTCTGGAGAAATTAGAATTGAAGTGTGTTCTTTGGTAAAGTTCAGAAGAGAACTTGAACTTTACTTAACTTCGTTGAGAAAATTTTAAATTGAACTAGAACTTTTTATCTTCCGTGAAAATATTCACAAGTATGGTATTACTTTTTCTATCTTCCACCGAAAAATTAGAATTGAACTTTAAATTTCTTGATGTCTTTGTGAAATAAAGAACTGAAGTGGAAGATTTTTGTTTTCTCTGGAGAAATTAGAATTGAAGTGTGTTCTTTGGTAAACTTCAGAAGAGAACTTGAACTTTTCTTCACTGCGTTGATAAAATTTTAAATTGAGCTAGAACTTTTTATCTTCCAGGAAAATATTCACAAGTATGCTATTACTTTTTCTATCTTCCACCGAAAAATTAGAATTGAACTTTAAATTTCTTTATGTCTTTGTGAAATAAAGAACTGAAGTGGAAGATTTCTATTTTCTCTGGAGAAATTAAAATTGAAGTGTGTTCTTTGCTAAAATTCCGAAGAGAACTTGAACTTTTTTTTCTTCTGTGAAAAATTTGGAACAGTATTTAAATTTTTCATCTCTTCGAGACAGATCTGAACTAAAGTGGAAAATTTTTATATTATTTGGAAAAAAATAGAAATGATCAATGACTAATTTCTTTTTCATTGAGAGAGTTCAGAAGAGAACTTGAACTTTCCTTGACTTCGTTGAGAAAATTTTAAATTGAACTAGAACTTTTTATCTTCCGTGAAAATATTCACAAGTATGGTATTACTTTTTCCATCTTCCACCGAAAAATTAGAATTGAACTTTAAATTTCTTTATGTCTTTGTGAAATAATGAAGTGAAGTGGAAGATTTTTGTTTTCTCTGGAGAAATTAGAATTGAAGTGTGTTCTGTGGTAAAATTCAGAAGAGAACTTGAATATTCACGATCAAAGTATAACTTTTCCAATATTCTATGAAAAATTTGGAACAGAACTTTAAATTTTTGCATCTCTATGTGAAAAGTCTGAACTGAATTTAAGAAAATTTAGAATTAACGTTAAACTTTTTATCTTCATGGAAAATAATCACTAACATAGTATATCTTTTCCTATTTTCTACAGAAAAATTTAGAACAGAACTTTAGATTTTTTATGTCTTGGTGAACTTAAACTGAAGTGGAAGCTTTTTATCTTCTCTGGAGAAATTAGAATTGAATTGTGTTTGTTGGTAAAATTCAGAAGAGAACTTGAACTTTTCTATCTTCTATGAAAAATTTGGAATAGTATTTTAAATTTTTCATCTCTTTGAGAAAAATTTGAAGTGAAGTGGAAAATTTTTATATTATTTGGAAAAAATAGAATTAATCAATAACTTATTTCATTTTCAATGAGAAAATTCAGAATCGAAGTTGAACTTTTCTTCTTCCGAGAAAATATATTGAACAGAACTTTAAATTTTTTCATCTCTTTGAGAAAGGTCGGAACTGACTTTAATAACATTTAGAATTAAAGTGTAACTTTTTATCTTCATAGAAAATAATCACAAACAAAGTATAACTATTCCTATCTTCTAAGGAAAAATTTAGAACTGAACTTTAAAATTTTTAATGTCTTGGTAAACTTAAAACTGAAGTGGAAGCTTTTTATTTCCTCTGGAGAAATTAGAATTGAATTGTGTTCTTTGGTAAAATTCAAATTAGAACTTGATCTTTTCTATCTTCTAAGAAAAATTTGGAACAATATTTTAAATTTTTTCATCTCTTTGAGAAAAATCCGAATTGAAGTGGTAAATTTTATATTATTTTGGGAAAATAGAATTGATCAATAACTTATTTCATTTTCATTGAGAAAATTCAGAATCGAAGTTGAACTTTTCTTCTTCCGGGGAAATATATGGAATAGAACTTTAAATTTTTTCATCTCTTTGAGAATGGTCAGAACTGAATTTAAGAAAATTTAGAATTAAAGTGAAATTTTTTATCTTCATCGAAAATAATCACAATCATAGTATAACTTTTCCTATCTTCTACGGAAAAATTTAGAAGTGAACTTTAAATTTTTTATGTCTTGGGACTTTTCTTGTTCCGGGGAAATATTTGGAATAGAACTTTAAATTTGACTCTTTGAGAATGGTCGGAATTGAATTTAAGAAAATTTAGAATTAAAGTGAAACTTTTTATCTCAATTGAAAATAATCACTATCATATTATAACTTTTACTATCTTCTAAGGAAAAATTTAGAACTGAAATTTAAATTCTTTATGTCTTTTTGAAATAAATAACTTAAGTGGAAGATTTTTATTTTCTCTGGTGAAATTAGAATTGAATTGTGTTCTTTGGTAAAATTTAGAAGAGATCTTGAACTTTTCTATCTTCTATGAAACATTGAGCCTGCTAGTAGTATCATTATCTCTAAAATTCTTTTTCTTACATGTCTGACCTTTTTAATAGATATTCTGAACGTTTGACGTTCTAGCATACCCTAAAAATAGTGAACACTTAACAAAATAATGCATAAGACATTTTTAATGAAATATGGACATGTAGAATATTGATATAAAAATATGTTAAATACATTATTATACATTATTAGTACACTTGCACTTCACTTTCCGTCAATTCATCTTTATATTCATTGATGATTCTGTCTTCTAATGTCCTTTTTATTCTGCCTGGAATTTTATTATCCCTTCTCACATTATTTTCGCTTAGATAAAAATTCTGGCAGGTAGACATGATACGGTATAGTACGCAAGTTAACCAGTAGGCCTTTTCTTTTCTTATTTGATTTCAAATAATTATACCAGAACGATGGGACAAGTATCTATCAATAGGTATCGTCATACATGAATCTGTAGCTCGAAGTTTCCACCGATCATCGACAATTATTTTTAAGTTGGCATTCTCCTTTAGCACTATCATCTCTGGTGATCTCACTCTCGCATACCCACCTTGAGAAATTTTGAATGATTTCGATAGTCCAAATAAATCTAACTTCTCGCTGTCATGACAATACATGCATACATTTCCAATAGTGTTACCGCTTGCACTCGTTTCATAGTTCAGGTATTTCTCCTTGTCAGCGTTCAACACGACAATGATTTTTTAATGTGCACATACTTTCGTTGAATAATTCATCTTCACTTTTTACAGATATGAATTGTGTGTTGATCCTTCCTCTGCGTAAAAAATACTGATTTAATGCATGCAATAAACTCGGTAGTCTCGATAACCTGCCATAGAGTACCAGTGGAAAAGCCGCGTCGTGTCCATGAACAAGCACAAAGTACGAGTTGTAGAGCCGTAATAATATTTCATGTCATTTTATTATACGTAAAAAGTTTAGAAAAAATATTATGTTAAAGAATTCAAGACATTATTTTAGAACTGGGGAGGGAGCTCTGTGAGGTTGGAATGTGGGTTTTGGAATGACATTATGACTGGAACTTGTTCAGAAAGGATATAATAAACCCATAAAAAAGTATTAAAAAAAAATGGAGCTGGGACTCTTTGGGGGGCCCAGGGAGGGTGTTGGGGGGACCCTTGGGGGGCCGGTTGGCCCTTGGGGAGCCCGGGGGACCTTTGAGGACCAGGGGTGGGCCTTTGGGGGTCTGAGGAGGAAGTTTGGGGGATAACATTTCGAAATTTTTACTTTTTAGTTTACTTTTTTTTTTGCGGCGCATCCCTGCGGCACATCCTGCGGCACTTTCCTGGCCCACGGAGCATCCCAGCGGTGCTTCTCTGGTCCGGGGGACCTTTGGGGGCCGGGGGAGGGCCTTTGGGGTACTGGGGGGGCTTTTGGGAGTCTGGGGGACACTTGAGGACCGATTGGTCCTTTGGGAGCCGGTTGGCCCTTTGGGGGCCGGGGGAGGGCCTTTGGGGGTCCGGGGGGACAGTTGGGGGCCTGGGGGACATTTGGGGACCGGTGTCGGACCTTTGGGACCCCGTTGGTCCTTTGGGAGCTCGATGGGCCTTTGGAGGGGGCCCGGGGTTGGCCTTTGGGGGGCCGGGGACCTTTGGGGACCGGGGGAGTGCCTTTGGGAGCCCAGTGGACCTTTGGGGACCGGGGGAGGACCTTTGGTGGCCCGGGGGACCCTTGGGGGCCGGTTGGCCCTTTCGGAGCCCGGGTGGCCTTTGAGGACCGGGGGCTTCCTTCGGGGTTGGGGTAGGAGGGTTGGAACCCTTTGGGGTTGGGTTAGAGGACCTCACAACACTGTTCAAATGAAACTTGTGTATTATAACGACCACAGAGTTTCACCATTAAATTCTCTTCTAAAATCTCTTCCAAAATCTTCTTTTAAAATGTCTCTATCTGTTTCGCCGAAATAGTTCCATAACCTGTCTAAAACGGTTTCGCCCAAATAATCCCTAAACGTAAATTCAGCGTATTCCTTTGTTATTGGCATCTCTGCACTAACGCATTTCAAATTAATAAGAAACCTGATTCCCGCGCTAAAACAATTCATCGCTAAGATGTTTCTTGGAGAACTGTTTCCATGGCCTTTGGCTATTAATATCTTTTGGAGTTCGACCAGTAGAACTGTTCCCGAGGCAAAGACATTAATGACTTGGATCTATTCCTGGAGAAATGTTTCTAGGCGAAAATTTTTAAAGTCTGACAGATGATGTCATTGATTGATTGATCTGTCAAGAAAGGGAAATTAATTTGTTGTTTCTAAGGGGAATTATTGATTCACGATAGGTGAATTGAGGTCGACAGCACAGGTGTTCCAAGGTCGATGTTGTTGATGTTGTAGGTGCACGCTCTCAGCGAATGTCAAGGTCGATGTTGTTGTTGTTGACACACTTGGAAATTTAGGTCATTGACCCCATTAACCACGTGTTCTCCCTAATGACTCTATGCCCATATTTGGTGTGCTGTCCGTATTCTATGCCCTTATTTGGTGTGCTGTCAGTATTCTATGCCCATATTTGGTGTGCTGTTCGGAGTATAAGATAGCTTTCTACTGTTGTACTGCATTTTCTAACTCTTTGATTTTGTTTTCATTTGAACTCAACGTAAAATAGGGTATGTCTGGGGGTGGGTGTGATACCCTCCGTTCTCTTTTGACTCTTAAAAAGGTAACTAGAACTTTCAATTTCCAATCAAATGAACCACCTCTGAAGTTTATGCGACCCCCTTACATAAAAGCCTTATATGCCCCCGGTAGATCATTTACAACAGTCGGAATAAAGAGCCTTGGGGGGGGGGGGGGGCTAGTTGCCATCCTATCACTTATGACGTTTAAAAAGGTCACTGGAAATTCCAATTTATAATCGAATGAGCCCCCCTCCGAAGTTTACATTACCGTCCCTTCCATTTAACCTTATATGCCCCGGGGACACAGTTTACAACAACTTTCTCGGGTTTTGGGGGGCTGTGTTTTCCCTGGAGTTTTGTCATAGGATATTTGGTCTATTTTGAACAAAAATAGACCAAAGTAATTATGTCCAGTAATTATGTTTTGTGGGGAAGACAACCCCACAACCTTCTGGGTAAGGGTTGTATATTATGCCCCGGGGGGTTTATAAATTTTTCATGGAAGGGGTAGTCGTATATCCTTAGGAGGGAGCTCACTGTACTGGAAATCAGAAGCTCTAGTGCCCTTTTTAAGAGTCAAAGTGATCAGAGGCCAACTAGCCCCACTCCCCCTACGTCATCTTTTTTTACAAAATGGATCCGATCGAAATTTCGAGACAGCTATCTTGTTCAAAAAAGTACAAAAATTACTAGCAAGGCTTGCGGGGTTAACACAACCAACAGAGTCTGAGGGCAAGGGTTGTAAATTATACCCTAGGAGTATATAAGGTTTTTACGGAAGGGGTGGTCGTATTAACCTTAGAAGAGGCTCATTTGATTGAAAATGTGATGTTCTAGTACCCTTTTAAGATTTTAAAGTGATGGAGGGCAACTAGACCCAACCCCCTTCCCGACGCCCTCTTTTCGCCAAATGCATCTGATTAAAATTGTGAGATAGCCATTCTGTTCACAATGGTTCCATTGCAACTAAACCACCGTGTAACTTAGCCCCAAGCAATTGAACCACTGTAACTGAACCACTGTGCAACTGAAACACCGTGTAACTGAACCACCGTGCAGCTGAACCCTAGTGCAACTGAAACCATGTGTAACTGAACCCTCGTGTAACTGAACCCTCGTGCAACTGAATCCCATTTAACTGAGCTCCCGTGTAACTCAACCCCCGTGCAATTCAACCCCATTTAACTAAACCCCCGTGCAACTGAACCCCCCCCCCGTGCAACTGAACCACCGTGCAACTGGACCACCTTGCAACTGAACCACCATGCAACCGAACCACCATGCCACTGAACTACCGTGAAAAATGAACTCTCGTGCAACTCAACCACCGTACTTACATTGGGTAAAATACAAGTTAGAATCTTTAAATGTTCAACCTTGTTGAAATTTTTTGCTTTTTAGGATCATGATGTAATGACTTTCAAGATGATTAATAAAATATCTCTGTTACGTTGCCACAAAAACAAAGAAAGGCGAACATCACAAACTCTTAAAGCCAGATTTATTTCTCCTTTTTAATGTCTGTTAATGGGGATTTCCTTCACCCTGTCACTGTCTATAGGTCTAGGCGTTTATAACCCCCCCCCTGCTCTTCCATGGAATAACCCTCCCCTGGAAAATGTCCCCTAGTGGAAGATATAGTTTTCCAAATTTTGTTATTTTTTAGTTTAGTTGAGAAGTGCTAAGGAAAGTGGAAAAGAGAATTTATGTGTAAGTTTTGCCCCCCCCCCTCCTTCCGTTCAAAAATGTGATTCTCATGGAAAATCCTCCAGAACTCTCCCCCCCCTCAGAAAACACCCACGTGAAAAATATCCGTGTGTTTCCCAATAACAAACACTATCTGTAAACAATGGACAAATTAGAAAACTTCAAAAGGCACTTAAACTTCTGCAATGGGGTTCTCTGATTGTTTTGTAGCTAGGGAGAGAGAGAGATACCTCTAAGGGTATCTCTTTTAATGCCAAAACATCTCAGCTCTCATTAAGCCTTCGGATAAATACAAAACTAGCTCTAAGGGAGCGACGAGCGGAGGATGGGGTAGAAATTGTTTATAATCCCCAGGCAGTTCTAGTCTTGTTTTATTAGTCGAAAGAGATTGGATACTAACCAACCACAAGAGGAATTTTTCGGGGGTATATTTATCACGGGGAGGTATTTTCCAGGGGGGGGGGGTTTCAGCGAGGCGGTATTTCCCGGAGGTATTTTCCAAAAGAGGTGTTTTTCCCGGGGGTTGTTGCCCTCCAATCACTTTTAACTTTTAAAAAGGGCACTAAAACTTTCAATTTACAACCGATAAAAAAACGTGATTAATAAACGTGATTAACAAAAACCCCCACAGTTCTCGGGGTAAGGGTTGTAGGTTATTGCAAGTTACCCATTGTAAAAATTTAAGGTTTTCATACAAGGGATGGACGTACAAACTTTGGAGAAGGCTCATTATATTGTAAATTTCAATTTCAAGTTCAATTTTGAAGAATCTAAGATAATCAGAGGACAATCAGCCTCTCCCTCTTAACTGCCATTCTTCCTCCCCCCCCCCCCAATTTCTTACGATCAAAATTATGAAAAAGTTGTTTGTTCAAAATAATCAAAGGACAAAAAACCATGGCTCTGGGGTTATCAATCCCACCAGCAGCTCCTGGAACAAGGGCAGTAAGTTAAGCTAGTTACTCAATGTTAACACATAAGGTTTTTATGGAAAATTTTTTGTGTGAACTGTTGGGGGGGAGGAGGATGCTCATTCGATTGGAAATCAAAAGTTTCAGTGCACTGTTTAAGAGTTAAAAGTGATCGAAGGGCTTCCACCTCCATTCTTTTTTCTCCCCAAATACATCCGATTGATAATTTTGAGATGACCAAGCTATTAAAAATAGTTCAAGTGATAAATAACTATGCCTCCAGATTAACCCCTGGTACAAGGGCTGTAAGTTTTACAAGTTGCCTATTGTTAACATACAAGGTGGTTTTTTTTTATCTTGAAAAAAGGGCATATTTGGTCCTATAAATAAAAAAAAGCACAGACCATTAAGGTCAATCCTTAAGGAAATGTCAAGAAGAATGCCAAATACAATCAAAAAACAGTTTTTCCTTTATTGATTGTGAAAAGGAAAACCAGCATCATTTACAATGGCTGATGGTATCAGCCGTCACATCGTTCGGAAAATTTTTAGGAGCATCTTCAATTAAATCAAGAGGTACTATGTGCATCAAGTTTTACAAAACGACGTATCTGAAATGTGTCGAGAACAACTGAGGGTGTATACCTGAGGATATGAAGTTTAAAATTTCAGGGCATGTTGAAGGAATGTTGAACAAAAAGGCTGGAGTTCAGCCAGTCCCCCTCCCATATCCTTTTTAGTTGCAATTTCCTCAAAGACTTCTGATCAAAATTCGTTATCTAGATTCACAAGGGTCAAATATTTTGAATACATATCTTTATTACTTAACGTTCAGAAAGGTCGGATTCATCCGAAAAAAAAGAGACATAAATCAGCTTTAATTGTTTGTGACGTCGGTTCTTCCTTTTTTTGCAAAAATGAAACAAAACTTTCTTATGAATGATTTTAACAGGCGTTTATATCATGACTTTAAGAAACAAACAATTCCAACAAGGTTGAACGTGTAAAAATCCTAACTTGTGTTTTACCTAGTAATATTGTCTCATATTTTTAGAATACTGAAAACCTTAGTTCATTGGTTCAGTTTCACGATGGTTCAGTCACAGGGGGGTTCAGCTGCACGGTGGTTCAGTTGCACGGTGGCTCAGTTGCATGAGGGTTCTGTTACATGGGGATTCAGTTAAATTGGGTTGAATTGCACGGGGGTTTAGTTGCACGAGGGTTTAATTAAACGGGGATCAGTTACTCGGTGGTTCAATTACAGGAGGGTTCAGTTGCACGGGGGTTCGGTTATACAGGGTTTCAGTTGCACGATGGTTCAGATGCACGGTGGTTCAGTTACACTGTGGTTCAGTTACTTTGATTCTGTTGCTTGTGGTTCAGTTACACGGTGGTTCAGTTACCGTTCACAATAGTCCAAAAAACATATGACAATGCCTCCAGGGTGGATACAACCCCCCAGAGTCCAAGGGCAAGGGTTGCAAGTTATGCGCCTTTGGCATATAAGGTTGTTATGAAACTGGTGGTCGTATAAACTTTGGACGGGGCTCATTTGATCGGAAGTTGGAAGTTCTTGTGCCCTTTCTAAGGTTCAAAAGTGAATGGAGGGCAGCCAGCCCCCCTCCTATGCCAATCATTACTGAAAGGTCCAGTAAATATGTCTTTGGGGACGTCAACCTCCCCACAGTCCTCGGGGCAAGGGCTGAAAGTTAGACAATTCGATCATTGTTTACATACAGTATATGTTATTGAGAAAGGCATTCATGTTTGAACTTCACTTTCATAAAAGTCGACGGAAATTCAGATGAGCCTTTCAGAGAACGTTGAGAGGGGTACTGAACTAAATCAAAACATGTTATATGCATACGGGTTGTCAAAAGGGCTTAACTCAGGAATGACTAAGTATATTAATTTGGAACTTTCAGGAAAGGATAAGGGAGATGATCAATTGACAAAAAAGACAATATTTACACACTACCACTACTACTACAACTACCACCACTACTAATGCTACCACTATAACTACTACTACCACACTACTACATTTACAATACTAAGAGGAAATTTGAACTAAACCAAATGACCGTAGACAATGTGCATGACAATGTGCATGCAAATTGTCAAAAGACCGTATCTCAAGAACAGATTTGGGTATTAAGTTGGAACTTTCAGAGAATAATTAAAGGAGGAAGATCATTTGGTAAAAAGGCAATATGCGCACGCTACTGCTAATACTACTACCACTGCTACATTTACTACTATTAATACTTCTTCAACTACAAAATTAAAAGTTCAAATAGGGATAAAATCCTTTTAATAGACAGTGACTTTCACAAACAGTGATAAAATTTCACAAAAATACTAGATATTTCGGTCACATATGCAGTGACCGTCATCAGTAGTAAAAATACTGATGTTTTAAGTTTTACTACTGATGGCGGTCACTGCACATGTGGCCGAAATAACTAGTTTTTTTGTGAAATTTATCACTGTCTATTAAAAGGATTTTATCCCTATTTGAACTTTTGATTATTGTCATTGAAAGACAGTGTGGTCTTCGAAATTATCTTCTTCAACTACTATTTCCATTACAACTACTTGTAAGGTCAAGAGCATAAAGATGGAAATTTCAATAAGTTCATAAATATTCAGATTATCAAAAGGACTTATCAGCAATGTCACAGCAACGGCTAGTTGTATTAAGATGAAACTTCCAGGACTTGATGATACGGATGTTCAACTAATCAAAAAGCAGTGCGTTAATACTGTTGCTATTGCTAGTACTAGTGCTATTACTATTAATACTGCTACATACTAATGCTACTACTGTGACTACTATTATAACTATGCCTAAGCGTCTGAAACTGAAATTTTCAGGGAATTTCAAGGGGGGAAATGAACTGAATCACAACGCTCCATCTGTATGCTGGTTGTCAAAAGGCGTATCAGCAACATTTTAGGAACAGTTTGGTGTAAGAAGTGGAGAACTAACAGAGCTTGTTGTGTGGGATCTTAAACTAATCAAAAGACAGTATTTGTATCCTAATACTACTGCTTTTACTCATACTACTACCATTGCTACTATTATTACTAGTTCTACAATTACTACTGCCAATTAAGCTAATGCAACTACTGTCGTTCCTGCTTCTACTTCTACTACTGCTACTACTATTACTGCGGGTATTACTACTACTGCTACTAAAGCTAAGGGAATTAAGGCGAAAATTTTCGGAAATATTGAGATTGCATTAAATTAAATCGAAACACACTATGTCCACACAGGTGCTCAAGAGGACGTATCAGAAATACTTTAGGAACGATTGATAGTATTATGTTGAAACTTTCAGCGTGTGTTCAAGGGTATGTTGAAGAAACCAAAGGTGCTATGCGCACACTGCTACTAGTGTTACTACAACTATTGCTATTACAAGCTAAGGGTATTAAGATAAAACTTTCAAGGAATATTTAGGCGGATGTTTAACTAAGTCAAAACGAACTATGGGGTGTCCCGAGGGGAGGGGGTTAGGTAGGGGCACGCTCCCCCCCCCCCCAACTTTTTTGGGATTTGGCAGAAATTTTGCAAAATCGGCCGAAATTTAGCAAAATTCTTGATTTATGTAGAAAATTCGACATAAATCAGGTAGCGATTCGAAATTTACAAAGATTACCCCCCCCCCCCCAATAAAATGATCTTCGGGACGCCCCGACTACGCCCCGACCTACTACAGTAGCTAATGATTCTAAGTGAATTTAGGTGAAACTTTTAAGGAAAGTTTAGGGATAATTTCAATCAAACGAAAAAAGTATATGTATGCAGGTTTTCAAAAGGGCATCATAGATAGCGCTGCTCTATAATAACTACCATGATCATTGAAAATTTAAAGGAGTTAATTTAATTGAAAGTTAAAAGTTCTATTGCCCTTCTTAAGAGTCAAAAGTGATTGGAGAGCAAGCAGACCTCCTCCCTAGCATATTCATTTCCAAACACATCCAATCAAAATTTTTAGGGAGTAATTTTTTCCGGCATAGTAGAACGGTCCAGTAACTATGTCTCTAGGGCTATTGGGTATGTCAATCCCCCACAGTTACGCAATTAAGCTATTGTGCTCTAAAACTAAATGTTGCTTTTAAACTAAATCAAAAATTGTGTTTGAGAAGGTTTTGGAAATTAGGTATTTGAGGATGATAACCCCCACAAGGTAAGAGTTGCCCTGGGGGTATATAAGATTTTTATAGAAATTTTTGTCGTAGAAACTTCAAAAAGGGCTCATTTGATTGGAAACTGAAAGTGCTAGAGCCCTGTTTAATAGTCGAAAGTGATTGGAGGGCAGCTAACCCCCTCTCACGCTCACCATTTTCTCAAACATATCCAATCATAATTTTGAGACAGGCCTTTTGTTCAAGGTAGTTGAAAGTCCTAGCTGTCCGTTTGCGTCCACTACACTTTCAAAGGGAACCTGCATGTGGACTTCCTTGGTTTTACCCCAGTTTCTAATTTGACTGGGCAAGGTCTGGCTTCATCAATCCTGTGATTTCTCGAAAGCCTTGGTCTGAATCTGAGCAAGATGGTTGGTCAGGGATATGACGGTGCAGCAGCGATGAGTGGGCATCTTAGGGGTTTCCTGGCTATTATACGTGAAAAGTATCCGAAGGCGCTTTACGTCCATTGACGCGCACAGTCTCAACTTGGTCATCTCTTCCGTATGCTCTATTCTGGCGTTTAAGCAATTCACAAGTCTGCAGTTTTTACCATACTTCCCCACTCAGGACACAGAATTTAAAAGAGAAGATCAACGAAATACTACCGGATTCGAGGAAACACACTTTAACCGGACTCTGTGAAGCAAAATGGGTGGAGCGTTCAGTCATGCGTTTTCTTGAGCTGTACCGACCAATCCTGCGATCCCTGGAAGCTCTTGAAGAGAAAGGAAATGCAGAAACTTCTGCAAAAGTAGCGTAGTTGCTGGACACGATGAACCAGTCGCAATTTGTTGTTTGTCTCCATGTGGTCAAAGAGCTTTTCTGCCTTAAGCTTCCACTGTGCAAGACTCTTCAGTCAGTTGACTGTGATTTGGAAGCTGCATGGAGGCACGTATAAATTGTCCTTTCTAAAACAAAGGAAATGCGAGGAAATGCTGCTACTGCTTTCACGTCTATTTTCGACGAAGCTCAGCGTTTTGCCAGTGACTTAGGACTGGAGATGACTCGTCCAACGACGAGAGGTGGCCGGAGTATCCATGCAGACAATCCAGACCTTCTCAAACACTATAGAACCTCGCTTTTTATTTTTTTCCTGGACCATTGCACTTCCGAGCTGAAACAACGATTTGTGCTTCACCAGAAACTGCTGTCAAATCTCAGCGTCCTTTCTCCTGCCAAAATTGTTTCTGTCGATCTGAAGGCATTACACCTGGAGTCATTGGTTGAATTGTATGGCGATATTCTTCCCGAGCCAGACTGTCTGAAGCAAGAAATTGAGCTATGGCGCATCAAGTGGGAGAATGTTCCGGTATCAGAGAGGCCTACTTGTGCTGTGTCTTCACTTCAGGCATGCAACGCCACCTTTTTTCCAAATGTTTTTCTTCTTCTGGCTGTTCTTGCGACGTTACCTGTTTGCACTGCTACTCCGGAAAGAAGTTTCTCAACGCTCAGAAGGCTCAAAACCTGAAATTCAGCCATACCCCCGGGGCACAAGTTATAAACCTCTAGTTCCCCCAGGTTCGGGGGAGAGGGGGGGGGGTATGTTGACCCCGAAGTTTTTTGTTATCTGATCGTTGGACTGCTTTAAAGAAAATGGCAGTAGAAAGGCCTTATTGACTCCCACGAGTACAATACACCTTCGAATCCCGATCCGGACACTTTTTTAAGAACTCCCACGAGTACACCAAATATGGGCATGGAATCCCCAGGGAGAATGATTACATAATCGATGTGGGTCAATGACCTAAATTTCCAATGGTAGATTTTATTGATGTTGTTGTTTTGGCCAAGTGCATGCTCGGGGCGAATGTTAAGACCTAACGGAATAGGAAACAGTTAGATCACGTGTTTTTTTCTCAGCCAATCAGCGAGTCGGATACATATCCTTTCTCAGCCAATCAGAGGCTTGCTTACATATGATTTTTCCCGTTACATAACTATTCAACCTTGAGATTTCGTAGATGGATGGATGGATGGATGGATGGATGGATGGATGGATGGATGGATGGATGGATGGATGGATTTATTGATGTATGGATGAATGAATGGAGGTATGAATGGATGGATGGATGGATGAATGGATGTATGGATGTATGGATGTATGTATGGATGTATGGATGGATGAATGAATGCATGCATTGATGTATGGATTGATGGATGGATGGATGTATGGATGTATGGATGGGTGTATGGATGGATGGATGTATGGCTGGATGGATGGATGGATGGATGTATGTATGTATGTATGGATGTATGTATGTATGGATGGATGGATGGATGGATGGATGGATGGATGGATGAATGGATGGATGTATGGATGTATGGATGGATGTATGGATGGATGGATGGATGGATGAATGGATGTATGGATGGATGGATGGATGGATGGATGGATGGATGGATGGATGGATGGATGGACGGATGGATGGATGGATGGATGGATGGATGGATGGTTCTTTCAAGATCTTGTTTTGTCGTTGTTGTTGTTATGTTATGTTACTTTATGTTATGTTGTGTTATGTTATGTTATGTTGTGTTATGTTATGTTATGTTATGTTATGTTATGTTTTGTTATGTCAATCAACCATGACATCATCTTACAGACATTAAAAAACTTCACCCAGAAACAATTCTCCAGGAATAGACCCAAGACATTAATAAACTTCGCCCCGGAAACAATTCTACTGGTTGAACTCCAAAGATATTAATAAACTTCGCCCCAGAACCAGTTCTTTTCATAATGTCCATCCAAAACCCATTTTACAAATTAAAATACCCATCCTTTGCACCCACAACTTTACTTTACAGCTTTTTAAATGATCCAACACCAAGCAATACTTTTCAAAGGGCATTTGAAGTAGCCATCCTTTTCACCCACAACTTTACTTTACAGCTTTTGGATACCTCAACACCAAGAAATACTTTTCAAAAGACATTTCAGAGCAAGTTTCTTTCTTAATGTCCCTTCTAAACCAATTTTCCAACTTGAAGCATTCTTCCTTTTCACCCACAACTTTACTTCCTCAACACCAAGAAATACCTTTCGAAACGCATTTCAGAGCAAGTTCATTTCTTGATATCCCTTCTGAAAACCATTTTACAAGTTGAAGCATCCTTCCTTTTCACCGACAACTTTACTTTGCAGCTTTTTGATACCGCAACACCAAGAAATTCGTTTCAAGAGGCATTTCAAAGCGAGTTCCTTTCTTAATATCCCTTCTAAACCCATTTCAAAAGTTTAAGCATCCTTCCTTTTCACACACAACTTTACTTTACAGCTTTTTGGATACACCAATACCATGAAATACCTTTCAAAAGGCATTTCAGAGCAACTTCTTTTCTTAATGTCTATTTTAAACCCATTTTCCAACTTGAAGTACCCATCCTTTTACCCACAACTTTACTTTACAGCTTTTTCGGATACCTCAACACCAAGAAATACCTATCAAAAGACATTTCAGAGCAAGTTCCTTTATTAATGTCCCTTCTAAAACCTTTTTACAAGTTGAAGCATCCATCCTTTTCATCCCCAACTATGCTTTTCAGCTTTTTGGATACTTCAACACCAAGAAATACCTTTCAAAAAGAATTTCAGAGCAAGTTCTTTTCTTAATGTCCCTTCTAAACCTATTTTCGAACTTGAAGTACCCATCCTTTTCAACCCACAACATTACTTTACAGTTTTTTGAATACCTCAACACCCAGAAATACTTTTCAATAGACATCTCAGAGTAAGTTCTTTACGTAATTTCCCTCCTAAACCCATTTTCCAACTTGAAGCATCCATCCTTTTCACCCGAAACTTTACTTTACAGCTTTTTGGATACTTCAACACCAAGAAATACCTTTCAAAAAGCATTTCAGAGCAACTTCTTTTCTTAATGTCCCTTCTAAAACCATTTTCCAACTTGAAGCATCCATTCTTTTCACCCAAAACTTTACTTTATAGCTTTTTGAATGCCTTAACACAAAAATATACTTGTCAAAAGACATTTTAGAGCAAGTTCCTTTCATAATTTCCATTCTAAGCCTATTTTTTAACTTGAAGCATACATTCTTGTCACCATCAACTTTACAGGTTTTGGATACATCAACACCAAGAAATGCCTGTCAAAGGCATTTCCGATCAAGTTTCTTTCTTAATGTCCCTTTTAAACCCACCTTACAAATTGTAGCATCCTTCCTTTTCGCCCACACCTTCAATTTACAGCTTTTTTGGATACCCTAACACCAAGAAATATCTTTCAAAAGGTATTTCAGAGGAACATCTTTTCTTAATGTCCCTTCTCAACCCATTTTCCAACTTGAAGTACCCATTCTTTTCACCCACAAATTTACTTTACAGTTTTTTTGATAACACCAAGCAATACTTTTCAAAAGACATTTCAGAGCAATTTCCTTTCTTAATGTCCCTTCTAAAACCATTTTACAGTTTGAAGTACCCATCCTTTTCAACACAAACTTTCTTTTACTACTTTTTGGTTAGCTCGCCACCAGTAAATACCTTTCAAATGTCATTTTAGAGAATGTTCCTTTCTTAATATACATACAAGACCCATTTTCATAATTCAAGTTTACATCCTTTTCATCCACAACTTTACTTTACAGTTTTTTGGATGTCTCAACACCAAGCAATACTTTTCAAAAGGCATTTCAGAGCAACTTCTTTTCTTAATGTCCCTTCTAAACCATTTTCCAACTTGAAGTACCAATCCTTTTCACTCACAACTTTACTTTACAGCTTTTTTGGATACCTCAACACCAAGAAATACTTTTCAAAAGACATTTCAGAGCAACTTCTTTTCTTAATGTCCCTTCTAAACCCATTTTCCAACTTGAAGTATCCATCCTTTTCACCCACAACTTTACTTTACAGCTTTTGGATACCTCAAAACCAAGCAATACTTTTCAAAGGCATTTCAGAGCAAGTTCCTTTCTTAAAGTCCCTCCTAGACCCATTTTACAAGTTGAAGCATCCATCCTTTTCACCCATAACTTTACTTTACAGCTTTTTAGCTCTTTTGAATGCGCCAATACCATGCAATACTTTTCAAAGACATTTCAGAACATGTTCTTTTCATAATGTCCCTTCTAAACCCATTTTACAAGTTGAAGCATCCTTCCTTTTCACCCACAACTTTACTTTACAGCTTTTTGATACCTCAACACCAAGAAATCCATCTCAACAAGTATCTCAGAACAACTTCTTTTCTTAATTTCCATTTTAAACCCATTTTCCAAATTGAAGTTTCCATACTTTTCATCCACAATTTTACTTTACAGTTTTTTGGATACCTCAACACCAAGCAATACTTTTCAAAAGATATTTCAGAGCAATTTCCTTTCTTAATGTCCCGTCTAAAACCATTTTACAGTTTGAAGCATCCATCCTTTCATCCACAACTTTACTTTACAGCTTTTTCGGTTACCTCAACACCAAGACATACCTTTCTAAAGGCATTTTAGAGCCAGTTCCTTTCTTAATATCCATCCCAAACCCATTTTCCAACTTGAAGTTTACATCATTTTCATCCACAACTTTACTTTACAGTTTTTTGGATATCTCAAAACAAAGAAATACCTTTCTAAGGCATTTCAGAGCAAGTTCCTTTCTTAATGTCTCTCCTAAACCCATTTTTCCAACTTGAAGCATCCATCCTTTTCACTCACATCTATACTTTACAGCTTTTTGGATACCTCAACACCAAGCAATACTTTTCAAAAGACATTTCAGAGCAAGTTACTTTCTTAATGTCCCTTCTAAACCCATTTTCCAACTTGAAGCATCCATTCTTTTCACTCACAACTTTATTTTACAGCTTTTTGGATACCTCAACACCAAGAAATACTTTTCAAAAGACTTCATTAGATTAGATTAGGTTAGGTTAAGTCAGGTTAGGTAAGTTAGAATGGGTTAGCTAAGTTAGGTTAGGTTAGGTTAGCTAGTAAACATCTCTCCATGTTTAAGTTAGGTTAGGTTAGGCTAGATTAAGTTATGTTAGGTTAGGTTAAGTTAGGTTAGGTTGACCTACGTACGCGCGCGTACATAGGCTAACCTAACCTAACGTTGGATTAGGTTAGGTTAAGTCAGGTTAGATAAGTTAGGTTAGGTTAGCTAAGTTAGGTTAGGTTAGCTAGTAAACATCTCTCCATGTTTAAGTTAGGTTAGGTTAGGCTAGATTAAGTTATGTTAGGTTAGGCTAGAATAAGTTATGTTAGGTTAGGTTAAGTTAGGTTAGGTTAGGTTAGCCTACGTACGCGCGCGTACGTAGGCTAACCTAACCTAACTTAACCTAACCTAACATAACTTAATCTAGCCTAACCTAACCTAAACTAACTTAAACATGGAGAGATGTTTACTAGCTAACCTAACCTAACCTAACTTAGCTAACCTAACCTAACTTATCTAACCTGACTTAACCTAACCTAATCTAACGTTAGGTTAGGTTAGCCTATGTACGCGCACGTACGTAGGTCAACCTAACCTAACCTAACTTAACCTAACCTAACATAACTTAATCTAGCCTAACCTAACCTAACTTAAACATGGAGAGATGTTTACTAGCTAACCTAACCGAAGTTAGCTAACCCATTCTAACTTACCTAACCTGACTTAACCTTACCTAATCTAATCTAACTTAATCTAGTCTAACCTAACCTAACCTAACCATACTCGCCGGAAAATCCCCCCAGGTCGACTTTGTATTTTTATGTTGTTACTACAAGTAGATACTTCAATAAAAATATTTTATGCATTACTTTATTATATTTCTATTATCTTAGTACATGCTAGCATGTTTAGCGCTTAGAATGTTTATTAAAAAGTTGGAGATTTTTTATTTTCTTTGAAAAAAATTAGAATTAAACTATAACTTTTTTCTTTTCTCTAAGAAAATTCAGAAGAGAACTTTAAATTTCTTTGTGTCTTTGTGAAATTAAGAATTGAAGTGGAAGATTTTTATTTTTCTCTGGAGAAATTAGAATTGAACTGTAAGTTCTTTAATAAAATTCAGACTTGAGTTAACTTTTCATGATCAATGAATAACTTTTTCTATCTGCTATGAAAAATTTAAAAGAGTAATTTTAAATTTTTCCATCTATTTGAGAAAAATCTGAACTGAAGTGGAAAATTTTTATTTTATCTTTAAAAATAGAATTGATCTGTTTCTTATTTCTTTTCTATGAAAAATTTATAACAGTAATTTTAAATTTTTCCATCTCTTTGAGAAAAATCTGAACTGAAGTGGAATTTTTGTATTTTTTTTCTTGAAAAATAGAATTGATCTGTAACTTATTTCTTTTCATATGGATAGTTAGGAAAAGAACTTGAACTTTTCTTCACATCAATGAGAAAATTAGCTCCTTATCTTCATAGTGAAATATTCTCTATCAATGTGTAGTTTTTTCTATCTTCTACAAAAAATTTGGAGAAGAATTTTAAATTTATGTCTTTGGGGAAACATCTGAACTGAAGTGGAACCTTTTTATATTATTAGGAAAAAATAGAATTGATCAATAACTAATTTCTTTTTCATTGAGAAAATTCAGAAGAGAGCTTGAACTTTTCTTCACTTCATTGAGAAATTTCAAATAGAACTTTAAATTTCCTTCTGTCTTTGTGAAATTAAGAACTGAAGTGGAAGATTTTTATTTTCTTTGGAGAAATTAGAATTGAACTGTAAGTTCTTTAATAAAATTCAGAAGATAACTTGAACTTTCTATCTTCTATGAAAAATTTGGACCAGTATTGTAAATTTTTTCATCTCTTTGAGAAAAATCTGAACTGAAGTGGAATCTTGCATGATGACTAGAACTTGAACTTTTCTACACTTCGTTGAGAAAAATTTAAAATTGAAGTAGAAATTTTTGTCTTCCGGGAAAATATTCACAACTATGGTATAGCTTTTTCTATCTTCTACAGAAAAATTTCAAATAGAACTTTAAATTTCCTTGTGTCTTTGTGGAATTAAGAACTGAAGTGGAAGTTTTTTATTTTCTTTGGAGAAATTAGAATTGAACTGTAAGTTCTTTAATAAAATTCAGAAGATAACTTGAACTTTCTATCTTCTATGAAAAAATTTGGAATAGTATTTTAAATTTTTTCATCTCTTTGAGAAAAATCTGAACTGAAGTGGAAACTTGCATGATATTGTGGCGTGTACAAAAAAAATCTGAACTGAAGTGGAAACTTGCATGATATTGTGGCGTGCAAAAAAGTTGTAAAGTAAAGTTGTGGTGAAAAGGATGGGTACTTCAACTTGTAAAATGGGTTTTGGAGGGACATTAAGAAAATATTTTGTTCTGAAATGCCTTTCGAAAGGTATTGCTTGGTGTTGTGGGTATTCAAAAATCTGTGAAATATAGTTCTGGGTGAAAAAGTTAGGTACTTCAACTTGTAAAATGGGTTTAGGAGGGATATTAAGAAAAAAGTTGTAAAGTAAGGTTGTGTGTGAAAAGGATGGGTATTTCAACTTGTAAAATGGGTTTAGAAGGGACATTAAGAAAGGAACTTGTTCTGAAATGTCTTTTGAAAAGTATTGCTAGGTGTTGGGGTATTCAAAAAGCTGTAAAGTAAAGTTGTGGGTGAAAAGGATGGGTGCTTCAACTTGTAAAATGGGTTTAGGAGGGACATTAAGAAAAGAACTTGTTCTGAAATGTCTTTGAAAAGTATTGCTTGATGTTGTTGCATTCAAAAAGCTGTAAAGTATAGTTGCGGGGGAAAAGGTTGGGAACTTCAACTTGTAAAATGGGTTTAGGAAGGACATTAAGAAAAAAGTTGTAAAGTAAAGTTGTGGTGAAAAGGATGGGTACTTCAACTTGTAAAATGGGTTTAGGAGGGACATTAAGAAAGGAACTTGTTCTGAAATGTCATTTGAAAAGTATTGCTTGGTGTTGGGGCATTCAAAAAGCTGTAAAGTAAAGTTGTGGGTGAAAAGGATGGGTACTTCAACTTGTAAAATGGGTTTAGGAGGGACACTACGAAAAGAACTTGTTCTGAAATTTCTTCGAAAAGTATTGCTTGATGTTGTTGCATTCAAAAAGCTGTAAAGTATAGTTGCGGGTGAAAAGGCTGGGAACTTCAACTTGTAAAATGGGTTTAGGAAGGACATTAAGAAAATAACTTGTTCTGAAATGCTTTTTGAAGAGTATTGCTTAGTGTTGTGGGCATTCAAAAAGCTGTGAAGTATAGTTCTGGGTGAAAAAGTTGGGTACTTCAACTTGTAAAATGGGTATAGGAGGGACATTAAGAAAAAAAGTTGTAAAGTAAAGTTGTGGTGAAAAGGATGAGTACTTCAACTTGTAAAATGGGTTTAGGAGGGACATTAAGAAAGGAACTTGTTGTGAAATGCCTTTTGAAAAGTATCTCTTGGTGTTGGCTGTAAAGGATGGGTACTTCAACTTGTAAAATGGGTTTAGGAAGGACATTAAGAAAAGAACTTGTTCTGAAATGCCCTTTGAAAAGTATTGCTTGGTGTTGGGGCCTTCAAAAAGCTGTAAAGTAAAGTTTTGGGTGAAAAGGATGGGTACTTCAATTTGTAAAATGGGTTTAGGACGGTCACTAAGAAAAGAACTTGTTCTGAAATGTCTTTGAAAAGTATTGCTTGATGTTGGAGCATTCAAAAAGCGGTAAAGTAATGTTGTGGGTGAAAAAGATGGGTACTTCAACTTGTAAAATGGGTTTAGGATGGACATTATGAAAAGAACATGTTCTGAAATGTCTTTTAAAAGTATTGCATGGTATTGGCGCATTCAAAAGAACCAAAAAGCTGTAAAGTAAAGTTGTGGGTGAAAAGGATGGATGCTTCAACTTGTAAAATGGGTCTAGGAGGGACTTTAAGAAAGGAACTTGCTCTGAAATGCCTTTGAGAAGTATTACTTGGTGTTGAGGTATCCAAAAGCTGTAAAGTAAAGTTGTGGGTGAAAAGGATGGGTACTTCAAGTTGGAAAATGGGTTTAGAAGGGAGATTAAGAAAAGAAGTTGCTCTGAAATGTCTTTTGAAAAGTATTTCTTGATGTTGAGGTATCCAAAAAAGCTGTAAAGTAATGTTGTGAGTGAAAAGAATTGTTACTTCAAGTTGGAAAATGGTTTAGAAGGGACATTAAGAAAAGAAGTTGCTCTGAAATGCCTTTTGAAAAGTATTGCTTGGTGTTGAGATAACCAAAAAGCTGTAAAGTAAAGTTGTGGGTGAAAAGGATGGGTACTTCAAGTTGGAAAATGGGTACAGAAGGGACATTAAGAAAGGATGTTGCTCTGAAATGTCTTTTGAAAACTATTGCTTGATGTTGGGGTATTCGAAAAGCTGTAAAGTAAAGTTGTAGGTGAAAAGGATGGATGCTTCAACTTGTAAAATGGATTTAGGAGGGACATTAAGAAAGGAACTTGCTCTGAAAAGCCTTTTAAAAAGTATTTCCTGGTGTTGAGGTATCCAAAAAGCTGTAAAGTAAAGTTGTGAGTGAAAAGGATGGGTACTTCAAGTTGGAAAATGGGTTTAGAAGTGTCATTAAGAAAAGAAGTTGCTCTGAAATGCCTTTTGAAAGGTATTGCTTGGTGTTGGAGCATTCAAAAAGCTGTAAAGTAAAGTTGTGGGTGAAAAGGATTGGTACTTCAAGTTGGAAAATGGGTTTAGAAGTAATATTAAGAAAGGAACTTGCTCTGAAATGCCTTTTGAAATGTATTTTTTGGTGTTGAGGTATTCAAAAAGTTGTAAAGTAAAGTTGTGGGTGAAAAGGAAGGATTCTTCAAGTTGTAAAATGGGTTTAGAAGGAATATTAAGAAAGTAACTAGTTCTGAAATGTCTTTTGAAAAGTATTTCTTTGTATTAAGGTATCATAAAAGCTGTAAAGTAAAGTTGTAAGTGAAAAGAATGGAGCTTCAAGTTGGAAAATGAGTTTACGAGGGACATTAAGAAAGTAACTTGCTCTAAAATGTCCTTTGAAAAGTATTGCTTAGTGTTGAGGTATCCAAAAAGCTGTAAAGTATAGTTGTGGGTAAAAAGGATGGATACTTCAACTTGGAAAATGGATTTAGAAGGGACATTAACAAAGTAAGTTGCTCTGAAATGTCTTTTGAAAAGTATTTCTTGGTGTTGAGGCATCCAAAAAGCTGTAAAGTAAAGTTGTGGGTGAAAAGGATGGATACTTCAAGTTGGAAAATGGGTTTAGGAGAGACATTAAGAAAGGAAGTTGCTCTGAAAAGCCTTTGAAATGTATTTATTTGTTTTGAGATATCCAAAATAGTGGAAAGTAAAGGTTTGGATGAAAATGATGTAAACTTGAAGTTGGAAAATGGGTTTGGGATGTATATTAAGAAAAGAAACTTGCTCTGAAATGCCTTTTGGAAAGTATTTCTTGGTGTTGAGGTATCCCAAAAGCTGAAAAGTATAGTTGTGGGTGAAAAGGATGGATGCTTCAACTTGTTTAAATGGTTTTAGAAGGGAAATTAAGAAAGGAACTTGCTCTGAAATGTCTTTTGAAAAGTATTGCTTGGTGTTGAGGGATCCATAAAACTTTAAAGTAAAATTGTGGATGAAAAGGATGAAAACGTCAATTTGGAATATTGATTTAGAATGAACATTAAGAAAAGATATTGTTCTGAAATACCTGTTGAGAGGTATTTCTTGGTGTTGGGGTATCCAAAAAGCTGTAAAGTAAAGTTGTGGGTGAAAAGGAAGGATGCTTCAACTTGAAAAATAGGTTCAGAATAAATATTAAAAAAAGAACTTGACCTGAAATGTCTTTTGAAAGGAATTTAATGGTGTTGATTTATCCAAAAGCTGTAAAGTATAGTTGTGGGTGAAATGAATGGGTGCTTAAAGTTGGAAAATTTGCATAGAAAGGACACTAAGTAAGGATCTTGCTCTGAAATGTCTTTTGAAAAGTATTTCTTGGTGTTGAGGTATCCAAAAACGCTGTAAAGTATAGTTGTGGGTGAAAAGAATGGATGCTTCAAGTTGTAAAATGGGTTTAGAAGGGACATTAAGAAAGGAACTTGCTCTGAAATGTCTTTTGAAAAGTATTTCTTGGTGTTGAGGTATCCAAAAGCTGTAAAGTAAAGTTGTGGGATAAATTGAAGTATGCTTAAAGTTGTAAAATATGCATAGAAGGAAAATTAAGTAAGGAAGTTGCTCTGAGATGTCTTTTGAAATGTATTTATTTGTGTTAAGGTATCCAAAAAAGTTGTAAAGAATAGTTGTAGGTGAAAAGGATGGATGATTCAAGTTGGAAAATGGGTTTAGAAGGGATAATAAGAAAGGAACTTGCTCTGAAATGCTTTTTGAAAGGTATTTCTTGGTGTTGAAGTATCCAAAAAGCTGTAAAGTAAAGTTGTGGGTGAAAAGGATTTATGCTTCAAGTTGGAAAATGGCTTTAGGAGGGACATTACGTAAAGAACTTGCTCTGAAATGTCTTTTGAAAAGTATTTCTTGGTGTTGAGGTATTCAAAACACTGTAAAGTAAAGTTGTGGGTGAAAAGGATGGGAACATCAAGTTTAGAAGGGACATTAAGAAAAGAAGTTGCTCTGAAATGCTTTTTGAAAGGTATTTCTTGGTGTTGAGGTATCCAAAAAGCTGAAAAGTATAGTTGTGGGTGAAAAGGATAGATGCCTCAACTTGTAAAAAGGTTTTAGACTGGACATTAAGAAAGGAACTTGCTCTGAAATGTCTTTTGAAAGGTATTTCTTGGTGTTGAGGTATCCGAAAAAGCTGTAAAGTAAAGTTGTGGGTGAAAAGGATGGGTACTTCAAGTTGGAAAATGGGTTTAGAATGGACATTAAGAAAAGAAGTTGCTCTAAAATGCCTTTTGAAAGGTATTTCTTGGTGTTGTGGTATCCGAAAAAGCTGTAAAGTAAAGTTGTGGGTGAAAAGGAAGGATGCTTCAAGTTGGAAAATGGGGTTAGAATGGACATTAAGAAAGGAACTTGCTCTGAAATGTCTTTTGAAAAGAATTTCTTGGTGTTGAGGTATCCAAAAGCTGTAAAGTAAAGTTGTGGGTGAAAAGGATGAATGCTTTAACTTGTAAAGTAGGTTTAGAAGGGAGATTAAGAAAGGAACTTGCTCTGAAATGCCTATTGAAATGTATTTCTTGATGTTGAGGTATCCAAAAAGTCGTACAGTAAAGTTGTGGGTGAAAAGAAAGAATGCTTCAAGTTCGAAAATGGGTTTAGGAGAGATATTAAGAAAGAAACTTGCTCTGAAATGTCTTTTGAAAAGTACTTCCTGGGGTTGAGGTATCCAAAAGTTGCAAAGTAAAGTTGTGGGTGAAAAGGATGGCTACTTCAACTTGTAAAATGAGTTTAGAAGTGATATCAAGAAAAGAACTTGCTCTCACATTTCTTTTTAAAAGTATTTCTTGATGTTGGTATATCCAAAAAGCTGTAAAATAGGGCTGCCGATGAAACGAATGGATGCTTAAAATTGTAAAATGGGTTTAGAAGTGAAATTAAGAAAGAAACTAGTTCTGAAATTTCTATTGAAAAGCACTGCTTGGTGTTGAGGTATCCAAAAGCTGTAAAGTAAAGTTGTGGGTGAAAAGGATGGCTACTTCAAATGCCCTTTGAAAAGTATTGCTTGGTGTTGGATCATTCAAAAAGCTGTAAAGTAAAGTTGTGGGTGTAAAGGATGGGTACTTCAATTTGTAAAATGGGTTTAGGATGGACTTTATGAAAGGAACTGGTTCTGGGGCGAAGTTTATTAATATCTTTGGAGTTCAACCAGTAGAATTGTTTCCAGGGCGAAGTTTATTAATGTCTTGGGTCTATTCCTGGAGAATTGTTTCTGGGTGAAGTTTTTTAATGTCTGACAGATGTTGTCATGGTTGATTGACATAAGAAAACATAACATAACATAACATAACATAACATAACATTACATAACATAACATAACATAACATAACACAACATAACATAACAAAACATAACATAACATAACATAACATAACAACAACAACGACAAAAAAAGAACTTGAAAGAACCATCCATACATCCATCCATCTATCCATACATCCATCCATCCATTCATCCATCCATCCATCCATCCATCCATCCATCCATCCATCCATCCATCCATCCATCCATCCATCCATGCCATCCATCCATCCATACATCCATCAATACATACATCAATCCATCCATCCTAACAACCATAAATCCATCCATAAATACCTACCTCCCAAAATACAAACATCCATACAAAAATAAAAACCTCCCACAAACAAGCAAACAAGACAACACTACAAAAAAAAATCCATCCATCCATCTACGAAATCTCAAGGGTGAATTGTTATATAACGGGGAAAATCATATGTAAGCAAGCCTCTGATTGGCTGAGAAAGGATCTGTATCCGACTTGCTGATTGACTGAGAAGCAAACACGTGGTCTAACTGTTTCCTAACCCGTTAGGTCTTAACATTCGCCTCGAGCGTGTACTTGGCCAAAACAACAACAACATCAAATAAATCGACCTTTGGAAATTTAGGTCATTGACCCACTTCGATTATGTAATCATTCTCCCTGGGGATTCCATGCCCATATTTGGTGTACTCGTGGGAGTTTTTAAAAAAAGTGTCCGGATCGGGAGTCGAAGGGGTATTGTACTCGTGGGAGTCAATAAGGCCCTTCTACTAATGGCTATCTCAAAATGATCAGATGTATTTATGGAAAAGAGGGTGTGGGGGTAGATACCCTCTGATCAATTCAGTTTCCAATCAAATGAGCTACCTCTGAAGTTTTTACGACCACCCTTTACATAAAAACCTTATATGCTCCTGGGGCATAATTTATAACGCTTGCCGCTGGGCTTTGGCGGGTTGTGTAGACCCATGAGTTTTTGTTATCTGATGATTGAACTATTTTAACAGAACTACGAACTATTTAAAAAAAAGGGCAATATAACTTCCGATTTCCTATCGAATGAGCCTCCTAAGAAGTTTATACCACCATCCCTTCCATATGGAGTGCCTCTGGGAAAAAAACATCGAAGTCTTGTGGTCTTAGGTTTGGGGAGGGAGGACCTTATGATTTTTGGTCTATTTTGAACAAAATGGTTATATAAAAAATTCGATAAATGCATTTGGGAAAAAGAAGGTGCGTGTGGAGGAGGGGGGGGGTAGCTGCCCTCCAATCCCTTTCGACTCATAAAAAGGTAGCTAGCAATTTCCAATCAAATGAGCCATCGCTGAACTTTACATGACCACCCCTTAGGCCTACATTAAAACCTTTTATGCCCCCGGGGCATAACTCGGAGCCCCTGAAGAACACCTGATCGGAGCACCTGAGGAACTGCTTGGTACAGCGCTGCACTTTAAACTGGAAGGATCTTCCTTGTGTCGTTTTTCCTTAAAACATCTCTGTTGATTCCTTCAAATAAATGTACAACAGACACTAACGAGGTGAAAGGAAAGTGGTATTTCAGGCGGTATTAAGTATCCAGTTTAAAGAATATAGTAAAAAACGAATAGAGGCTGATTTAGTCCCTAAGAGAATCAAACGTTCAGCTGCCTTAGTGGCTAAAGAATCAAATTTACTTGAATGTCTTTTTGTATTGCTTTTTTGTCCAACTATTTTAAGATTTAGCCAATGCATTTTTATTCTTTGCAGACTCTCTTTAGTCCACTGACTCCCTTGTGACGTTATTTGAAAGAGTACTAGGGGGAAAATATATTTTCAATTAGGCGGGGGATGATTTATATGTATGAGGGCACCTGCCCCCCTGCCTCTCGTTGAAACCCCAGTGGCTTTAATAATTTTTCAAAACCCAAGATTTTGAAAATTACATTTACTAGCCCCACGGGAATTTTTCCCGATTTACACGACCCCATTAGACCCCGACTCCCCCGCTTAGTTTCCTTGGCAATTCTAACGTATTCACCGATCCATACCGTTACTGAGGTTCCAGGAAAGTTTTATCCCATCTATTCTGGAGCGCCTAAATAATTCCTGAACTATGTCCTATACCAAAATTAATTCCTCCGTCCCTTATTTTAGTTGTTGGCGTATGCCCACAATAATCATGCGTCGTGTTTTTTTATCTCTTTATCTTTGGTAACTTTTATTTTACCCTTTTGTGATATTTTTTTATGTTATATTTCATTTCTGACCTTTAATTTTAAGTTCTTTGACCTTTAATTGTAGTCCTTTCTTTAATTGTAAATATTTCTTTTTGACAGTTAATTCGACTTGATTTTAAGTGTTGAAAATTTTTTTTTTTCATTTTACGCTATTTGACTTTGAATACGAATTCGGCAATTTTTTTACTTCTTGCCTGTCATTTTTTTTATCCCCCACCCTTTCTGTTTCTGTTTATGCCATTATTCGCACTAAGTTCAATTTAGTTCTTGGACTTGGACTAAGTTCAATTTAGTTCTTGGATTTTTTTTACGTCAAATTTTTATTGACCATTTTTATGCTTGATTGGTGTTTCTTTTCTTGCTGTATTATTTGTTTCTTTGTTTTGCTTTTTCTGTTCTTTTAGACATATGAAGCAAATTCGGCTCTATTAGAGCTTGCGATAGCCTTTTGAAAATAATTCAACTTGATTTTAAGTGTATTTTTTTTTTTCATTTTACGCTATTTGACTTTGAATACGAATTCGGCAATTTTTTTACTTCTTGCCTGTAATTTTTTTTATCCACCACCCTTTCTGTTTATGCCATTATTCTTACTAAGATTTTGAAAAATACATTTACTAGCCCCACCCCTCCTCCTCATTTTCGTGTGATGACACTGCTGAAATCATTGAGTAAAGCTCGTAACCCCACTTTTTACGACCTTGCTTTTGAGTAAATGTTTGTCGTTTTATGTGTAGGAAACTCTTAGTTTAACAGGGAAACAAAATATGACCTTGGTCATAATTTATCTCAATAACAAAACGATGCGAATTCAGCTAGCTTATTCGGTGTCACCGCCAAACTATAAATCTTAAGGTGTAAATTTCTTATCAAAAATTCAAGCAAAGTTGTAACAATTTCTTATCAATATAATACGTCAAAAATAAGACTTAAATGTCAAAAATGAACTAAAAAAATGTGGAAAAAGTAAATCCTGAGATTACAATCAAGTAGTGGTGATATCAACGACAAAATTCCTTTAGTTGTTCAAAAAGGGAAACTGGTTTTCACTCGAATATCCGCAATGCGTCAAATATCAGCCAATCAGCATTGAGCTTCTCCGAAGACGCGGAAGTGTGAACACACCGGTAACGGTTAGTTTTGTTCATGCGCTTAAATTGAGAGTATCTACAGATTTATTTTGTTGAAATTTATTTTTATTCAGTGACTAGGCTACAATAGCTTGAAAGGACATTTGTGAATAACCAAATTCTTTTGGAATTCCTTAAATCACATTGCTGCCTTTTTACGTTGTATTAGACTAGGATTACAAGTTGAATATGGTAAGAATTTCAACTCAGTAGGCCTTGGCTAGTATTTTTTGTTTAGCTTCTTTTGCTGAATTCTAATGGGTTTACTCAATTAGCGGTAAATTTTTCGTCATTCATATTATTGACTAACGAATAAAGTAAACAGGTAAATATCTACCAAATCATATTATTGAGGTAGGAATAAAGTGAATACACCATTCGATGCCTTTTTTATGCTGATTATGAATATAATAATTCCTATCGGAAATGAATTTCAGCCCCCCCCCCTTATATAAGCCTAACCAAACCCTGAGTTGGCATATATAGGGTGGGGGGCTGAAATTCATTTCCGATAGAAATGCTTAGGCTATTATATTTGTAATCAGCATAAAAAAGGCATCAAATGGTGTATTCACTTTAGTCCTAACTCAATAATATGATTTGGTATATATTTACCAGTAAACATACCTTTCAATGCCTTTTTTATGCTCTTTTCAAATACAATTATCATTTTAGTCGGAAATGAATTTTACCCCCACCCGTATAGTCCTAGGCCTATAGGCTATACCAATTCAGGGTATATATTTGCAAATTAGGGGGGGGGTATTTGTAAGTCAATTATATGAATAACAAAAACTTTACCCAATTAGCCTTGTCTGTGTAGGTTGTTTCACCTAAACCTAGTAATACTTTTGGTAGGCCTGACTTGGGCTAGGTTATGCTATTTTTAGCAGTTTCATATCAGCCTAGGCTTATTCTTGTTCTGTGACCTAGCCTGCTTAGCCTTAGAGTAGCATAGGCTATATCCTGAGAATCTCAGGTTAGCGTATATTTTCCTAGGCTGAGAAAATAATAGGCCTATTGGTCTTCTATCTCCAGCCTACCCTTTACCCTTTCCCTATTTCTGCAGCCTAGAAGATTACATAGATGACAGGTCTGTACCTTTTAATGTTGAATTTTTCACCTTTATTTTGTATTTTCAGTCTAGCCTATTCTTTGTAGGCTTTAGTTTTTGAAAATGTAATTTCTGTGATTTCAGCAGGATTTTAAGCCATATCTGTTTTTTCCCAATTTAAGAAATATGTGGATAATATTTGTGTAAATTTTTACTAAATCACATTATTGACTTACAACTAAAGTGAATATACCATTCGATGGCTTTTTTATGCTGATTGGGAATATAATAATCATTTTTGTCGGAAATGAATTTTAGCCCCCCCCCCTATATATGTCAATTCAGGATACCTATATATTTGCACATTTGGGGGTGGGGTTAGGTTGGGGGGGGGCTAAAATTCATTTCCGACAAAAATGATTATTATAGGCTATTTGCAATCAGCATAAAAAAAGGCATCGAATGGTATATTCACTTTAGTTGTTACTCAATAATATGATTTGGTAAAAATTTACTAACATTTGTTTTTTGAAAACTTACCATTATCTGAAACTAGCCTATGACTTTTGTTGTCTGGTTCCAATTTTTCATGCTTGCATTTTGATGGCATGAATTACTACTGTGTCATTGGATTTACTTCAGCTAGGCTGTAATTGTGGTGATGGATGGTTTCCAATGAAAGGAACGCTGTTGTTGTTGTCATTGGTTGTGCTTTTTCGGTACCCTATGTTTGGGTGATAAACCTAAGTTGAGTATAAGCCCTAAGTTTGGGCTGAGAAGGAAACATGTTAAGAATACAATTCTCACTTCTTAATATGCAGAATAACTATAGTAAATACATTTTGACTGCAATTTCACTATATTTTATCCCATAACAATATCAAGAAACAGAAAACACAGGTATAGAAAATGTTCCCTTCTCACCAGCCCTAATTCTAGACTTGTACCCTAAATTGGTTTGTTGAAGAAGAGTTGGGTAATTGTGACATTTGAGTAGACCTACTCTGTTATATATACATATATATATATATATATATATATATATATATATATATATATATATACATGCCAAGTTTCAAACCTAATTTTCAGGTTTTGTTGTTTCTTATCCTCTTTCCAAATTTACTAAAAAGGTTTGGCACACAACTGACTCATTTTTTCCTGCCCATGAAAAGGTGTATCAGTTCGCAAATTGCTTTTTCTATTGTACTGTTTACAACTTGTTGTAATGTGTCTCATATCACCAACTGCAAAGCAAACATGATGAAGAATTTACGTAAGTTGTTTTTTATAACTTGCACCTTCTATAAAAAGTCCTGGACATACCCATTTCTGTTGGAGTACATATAAACTGTTGTAAGGGCTTATTTTATAGCCCTTACTTGGAACCCAAGGATGAGGTTTCATTCTTGGTTGGAACCTGGGGCGTGGATTGCAATGGGCGGGTCTGCCTTGTTTGCCTCTTTTTTAAATTCTTCATCAGCATGCCTAAGACTCTAGGCAGGTATGCCTTTCCAAAAACTAACCTGACAAGTATGTGTCCAATAAGAGAGTCATTCATACTCCTGCCATTTACCCGTGCCTCAGCCATTGAAACATTTGCCTCTCAATTACTTGGACTATCTGGTCTTGGCTTTTCTCTGTCTACAATTACCCAGCCCAGTCTTGATGCAACCTATTGCCCAAAATACTTGATAACTTCAATTGAATTGAAGTTATCAAGTATTTTTCGCTATATTTCAAGCGTTTTCAAACGCTTGAAATATCGTATATGCGATGAAAACCACGCTATACATTATATTACCCTATAGCTGTGTCTTGAATTAAACCTGTTTTCGTGACGGGTTTCCATTGCCGTATAAAAAAAGAGTGCGTTTAGTACAGGAGTACCCTAGTCCCTTTACCCATAGTTCATACAAAATAAATTTCTGCGGTACACAATAGTCATCAATATAGCCCCATAAGCAAGTTTAGCTATCATTTTCTTCGTGAAATTCTCTACAACAAACTGCATTTTTGTTTCCGTTTTTGAGCAAATGATTTTTTGAACCGTACATCCATAATCAGCTTCTCGGTCGTTTCAATCGTTTTCAATATTTACTGCTTCTTTCACTGCTTTTACGGTTGTGTTTATAAAACCGCTCAGTTTCCCAATATTAGTTTAATTTTCCCATCTTGATAAATTCCTTGCCGAAACAGTTGAAATCGTAAAAATTGGCAATTAAATTGCAGCTATGAGCGAATTTCGCTGCTGTATGAAGCTGGGGTCACTCTTGTAATTGTTTTGTTGACCAAATGATGCACATGCTATAATATTTTTTGGCAAATGAATTGATTCTAAACAACAAGTTTGTCTGGCATTTGTGGCTATTTGCCATGTTTCTTCATTAGTTAACAGTTGCTTTGAAGATTAAGTTTCGTCACGTTATTTAAAAGTTTGAATTCAATGCACTCTTCAGATCTGATGTCATATTGAATGTTAATGTGGTGGGTCATTAGACGAGAAATCACTTGGAACCTGCCAATTAACGGACTACTTTTATGGGAGATGTCGAACGCTAAAACATTAAGAATTCGGGATCTGTACCAGTCATTTTGTATGAAGAAGGAAAAAGGGTCTATATACTGTTTGTCGTAGGTGTACCAGATGTACCTCCGCCCTACGACAATTTTTGTGTCTACGCCACAGTTTCCCCCTTCGTGCATCAGGTGTTCGTAAATTGACCTGATCCGTAATCCTTCCGGAGACGCTTTAGGGTGCATTTTAGGGATATTTCCAAGTCCAGGAGGGTTTAGCTGAGGGTCTTAGGTGCCCCTGCTCTTGCAAAAGTTCAAGTTTTACTGTATAATTCAGTTCTTTCTAGGAAGGTGTTGAACCAATTTAACGCCTGTAGCAATCTCCATGGGAAGGTTCTTGGAACATTCTCATCAAAGCCGGGAATTTCCCTCGATGGCGATGCATCAGGCCAAAATCTTTGTCAAAATATAGTTTGTCAGAAAGTAAATCTTCGTCAAAATACAGTTTGTCAAAATATAAATCATTTTTTTTTTATTATTATTAACCAATGGGTCACAGAAAAACAACATACAAATCTCCATATAATACTAACAAAACAAAACTGCGGTGCTTTCGCATTATCTGGGCCTCTAAAAAGTCAAGTTTGGTTAATGCTAATGAAATAAAATGATATAGGATCAATATATAATGTTTTAGAAACAAATTTGGGCTATATATTTGCACGTTGGGGGGGGGGGGCGGTGGGTAAACCTAACCTAGTTACCTTCCCCCCTAAAATCAAAAAAAAAACAAAGTTTAATATCGTGTACGCAATGAAAACCTTACTATCGTTGCTTGCTCTACAACAGATAATACGTCACAAAACGGGTTTTATCATTGCGAGTCTATAGTGTTTAAGCCGAGAGGCCCTGATAATGCAAAAGTACCAAAACTGCTTATAATATTAACAATATCAAAATAGGTCCCGCGCATAAAAGCGTGTTTAGGACGACCCAAAAAAGGGACACTTCAACTACTAATACACTCCCTCGGTAAAAAAAACTTACTCCCCCTCTCCTTCCCCACCCATACTAAACAATTAATCAACATTCTAAAGATAATATATTTTTACAGGGAACTTAAAGGAATCCCACACTCATACTCAATGATTCCTTTCTTATACCGACACTCACCTCAATGAACACACGAGTCAGTTGCTCTTTTAACACTCACAAGCATTTACTCGCTCCCAAATCAATCTCTCAATCCAATGCTACAATACTGGTTAAATCAAATACATTGCAAAGAGGCACGGAATTCCTCAAGGGCCTTATTACCATTTACTTCTGCCGGAAGCACGTTCCAGGCTTCAGAACCAATATACCCAATAGAAAATTTAGATCTGATAATAATTGGAACCGCTGTTCTAACTAATTCAACATTTCTAGTTTCATAACTATGTTCCCTTTTATTATAAAACTCCGGAAAAACACGCAGGTAACAAATTAGAAAAAAGTATACATAAACAAATTTACACCAAAAACTTCGACGACCAAGCTGTAACACAGTACAACAAACATGGATGAATAAGAGAAGAATATAACATTCTAATAACCTTTGTGGGGGAAAAATTTCAACTTCCGCGGTCATTTTAAGTTCCAATATTTTTGGCTTATTTAGTACTTATAGATGCAATATGATCTTTAAAACTTAGGCATTCATCTACCATGACACCGATATACTTTATAATAATTGTCCGTTTTATGCATCCATTTCCTAACTTAATTTCTTCAATCCATAGGTAGTAATTTGGGCTTCTGTCATATAACATGAACATTGTTTTCTTCTGATTAACAAGCAGTTTGTTCACTCGCATCCACCTCTCGATTATCACCATTCCTTGTTTCATGCCATTTTTCAAATCCGCTTCTGTTTCTGCAACCTCATTGGGTCATCATTGTACCTTGGAGTTGACAGCTGTTTGAGGAATCAATTTAGATCATTAATGTATACAAAAAATAACAGGGGACCCTACACAGACCCCTGTGGCACATCGCACTCTTACACCCATCTCTTCTGACAGGACTGTGCCCAGCCGTACTCTTGGCGTTTTACCTTCAAGAAATTTTCAAGCTTAGCCAATAAGATCGCATGATCAACACAGTCAAAAGTCCACAGTCAAAAGATTTTATTTGTAGTTTTATCCTTATCAGTTTTTATCAACTTGTGTGTATGTGTGTTTAAAAAAAAGCTCGTTTTAGTCGTCAGAGTTGGGTATGGGGCTATACCGGTAAAATTTGCTGGAAGATCAAGCTTTACCTTCCTATTATATTATGTAATGAAATAAGTCTGTAGAATTTTATGAGTGACTAAATAGCTTATAGTAATAAGAAATTCACGCTTTTTCGTTTTTGAAATTGCTAGTTTGAATACATAATACTGAACTTTTAGTTCGGAAATGTGGGATCGGTCATTTCGAAATAAAGCCTGATAACGGTAACTTTTATTTTGTCTAACCACATGTAGTAAATTTCGCTGTACCACAATAAAATGTTGCAATATGTGATGGAATATTTTATCCTCTGTTCACTCAACAATAAGGGCTGATAAATTTTTGACTTCAATCTTTAAAGAAGTTAAAGAAATATACTACACACCCCCGCATCAGCAGAAGAAATCTTTTAGCTGTTATAAGCGAAATACTTCGCAGTCAGAAAGTTGTGCTTAATTAGCTGCGATGCACTGAACAGACCGAAGAACATATGAATTTATATATATCATATATTTATATGTAAATATATATGCATAGATAGATTATGTCTTCTGTAAATGGTTTGACTTTATAAAATATCTAGGATGGCACTATGCATCATAACTTTTGTAACAGTTCTTGCTGCAGGACTGGACGTTTCTCCTCACCTGAAATTCAGATATTTCTCGGGAATTTGTTAACAATATTACGGTTAACAGGCCAAATTTGATGTACCATTTACTCGGCTTGGGTAGCCGTTTGTAACAGCGATATCAGGTTTCATATATAAAATTGCACCGAAGTAAGAAATATTAATTGTAACATTTGGAACTAAGTTTGAAGGTGTCACCTAGATTAAATGACAAAAGAAAGACTTGCAACCTGACCCAAGTGAAGAGATGCAGTTCGTCTTTAAAAAATATAATTGGATACATCCAAAAACATTGGTCAAATCCCGAATAAGACAACGTGAAGTAAGATTTTCTAGTTCGTAGTTACACAATATCTATTGTGGTAAAACAGACCCACGTTTGTCTTTCTGAAGGAAAAGGCAGTATTTTATTTACCAACATGATTTGTTATTTTCTGGGACCAGACAACATATGTATATTGGTATTTCTTCATAAGCAACTTCACAATTTGAGTTCGGACCACAAAAGGGGGGGGGGGTGACAAGACTGGTCGCAAGGGTATGTTTCTGAAAAAACTGTTAATAAAGGGGGCAATCTAAAAGGTATTTGGCTCTTCAGGAAAATATGCCAACTTCCTGTGAAGGCTTTTGTCATTTTTTTTTAAAATGATGTTTGGTTTATTCTATTCATCTAATTCTAGATACAAAATAATTGTGCCAAACCTAAATGAAATTGACATTTTTTAAAACCTAATTAACTAACCTAATGAATTTTTTTTTAAAACCTAGTTAAACCTAATTAACTAACCTAATAAACCTAATGAATTAGGTTTTAAAACCTAATGAATTAGGTTTTAAAACCTAATTAACAAACCTAAATGAATTTTTTTAGGCTGACCAATTAACTGAAGAGCAGATTGCTGAGTTCAAAGAAGCATTTTCCCTTTTTGACAAAGACGGCGACGGAACCATCACAACAAAGGAATTGGGCACAGTTATGCGATCCCTAGGACAAAACCCCACAGAAGCTGAGCTTCAGGATATGATTAATGAAGTTGATGCCGATGGTATGAACATCATTTTGTTAACGCTCAATTAACAATATTTTGTAAAACCAAGAGCAGTTTTGTTAAAATTTTTATAACATCTATTTCAGCAATATCTCTGAGAATAAAATTAATTTAGTTTTTCGGTAACTCTTTTTGGGTAAGTTCTTTTTGGGTAAGTTTTTTCGGTAACTTGTTTTCAACGTTTCACTGGTGTTACTCAGTTGTTTTTTTTTCATTCACCCAAGTGCTATTACCAAATGTGTATAAATTTATAATATTTTGAGTTGTAGCAAATCAAAAAGAAGATCACACAGCAATTTCTTAAGACGTGACTTCATTGTGCGAAATTATAACGATGTTCGCCACCGAAACGTATTACGTATCGCGATCCGTAAATTATAACGATGTTCGTATCGCCACCGAAACTGCATCATTTTATTGTGTTTTAATGTTAGATGGTGGAGAAACAGTGAGAAATCAATGAGAAGCTTTTGTGGCTTTACATATCTACTTTGAAAGCGCATGTAGGCTAAATGTGTTTCCCAACGCTTTCCTCTGTAATAACAACAGTCATAGCAATTGACGTTACCTTATCTAAAAATCAATAAAAACACATTTTGAAAATGCAAGATTGCAAGAGCAGTAAGTCAAACTCATTAGGGACATGGCTGATGAGCTCAGTTCTGATGAAGACCCCTCAGACATTGTCATGAGTACATCAGAATCGGAAGATAAAGAAAGAGTAGGAAATGCCTGTAAGAGGGCAAAACTAGGAAACAGAGGTAAAGGATAAGAAAAGATGTCAAGAAACAATGATCAAAGGAAAAGAGGAAAAAGCACCCATGCAATATGAAGGTCCTACAGCTAAATACACAGGGTTTGGGAAGGACAAAGGTAATTGAGCTCCGAAATCTCACCCTCAGGCTACAGCCAGATTTAGTTTTGCTACAAGAAACGTTCCTTACTGCAGAAAAACCTACACCAAAGTTCCGAGGATATACTGCAGAAAGGTGGGACAGGGACCAGGGAACTGGGGGTGGCCTCATAACCTTTGTTACAGATTGTCTTGCCCATGTTGTGCAGCCGAGTGTACCATGAAGAAATGAAATAGGATTAATTAAAGTAAAATTCAAGGAAAATTGGATAAGCATTGTCAACTACTATAACAGTTGTACAGGAAACTTTGATGTGAAACAACTTAAGGAGGTTCTGAATAGTTGTGAAGACTCAAAAATATTGGCTGGAGATTTCAACCTCCACAATCCCATGTGGGATACAGTATCACCTCAATATCACAAGTAAAATTAAGTGACAAAAATTATCATTGACCCAGATTTCTTTAATTGATTACTCACCCCCCTGGATCTGGTTAAAATAATTAATAACACGACTGGAAAAACATCTATAATTGACTTGACATCAGCTTCTCGAAACCTATCAACTGACTTCAGCATTAGAATCCCAGACACTTTCTCATCAGATCACTATCCAGTTTTAACTACCTTTCACATGCTTGAGGACCATAGGAACACATACCAAGTACAAGAATTGAAACTATGGAACTTTAAAGAAGAGATGTGGCCAGCCTGGAGATATGAAGTTGACCAGCAGCTTAACAAAATCCAAGATACAGCTGCCATGACTACAGATGAACTGACAGACACAATCACCAACACCCTAATCAGTGCGGGTCAGAAGGTATTTGGTTTTAAGAAATTTAAGGGAAAAAAAGCTCAACTCAATCCCTGGATGGAATTCAACATGCCAAAAAGCTCACACTGAGAAGAGACAAGCTGAGAACAAGGTCAAGCAGAACCCTAGCATTGAAAACCGCATTGAACTGAATAAAAAGTTAGCAAAACTCCGCCAGACAATAATCCAAGAAACAAGTGCAAGCTAGACCTCACTAATTGAGACAAAGTTCAAAAAATCAACTTCCATTAGAGATCTGTGGCGAAATTTCCAAAAATTTGTGGGGAAAAAGAAAACAAGGAAGGAACCCCCAGTCCTCCTGAGAAATGGCATCCCAGTTACCTCAACCCAGGAAAAATTCAATGTTCTACTAGACCAGTCCACTGAACAAGCACCAGAAAATGCAAGACATCACCAAAAGACACACTCTACCAAATATAACATACCTTTTGAGCCTTTTACTGCATCAGAAGTTATTCAGCAAACTAAGAGACTGAAATCAGGTGCAATGGGACCTGACTTGATACACAACCAAATGTTAAGGAACCTTAGCCCTAAAACACTAGAGATCATTACAGCTTTGTTTTACAAGTTTGCAGCAACATCAACAGTCCCAAAGAAGTGGAAGAAGGCCACAGTAATTCCTATATTGAAGACAGGAAAGAATCCAAAACTTCCAGCCTCCTACAGACTTATAGGCCTCACATCATGCCTCTGCAAAGTTATGGAACACCTGGTTAATTTAAGAATTCTCCCAGAACTACCAACTTCACTCCAAAATGAACAATTTGGTTTTCTCCCTGATAGAGGAACCACAGATGCACTTCTAACGCTAGAACACCAGATAAAATTTGGCTTCAAGCAGGGTAAGGAGATACTAGCAGCCTTCTTGGATATGAGGGCTGCTTTTGATATGGTTTGTGTGGATAACATGTTGGGAAAGTTACAGTCTTTCCAAATCTGCCTAGAACTGAGGATGTGGATAGAAGATTACTTGAGAGGCCGGGACCTGGATATCGATCTGGGGGAGAGTAAATCTCCATCAAGAACAAAGCCAGATGTGGGAGTACCTCAAGGGGGGGTACTAAGCCCACTGCTCTTCCTTATTTACTGCAGTGATATTAGTTTAGAACATATTCTGGGATGCAAACTGTATTTGTATGCTGATGATGTTGTACTTGGTGTAAAATCAAGGTATAGGCATTCCCTGCAAGCTGCTGTACATAAAGGTCTTGATTATCTTGGTTTATGGGCAACTGTCAACAAAATGGACTTCTCTCCAGCTACATCAGCAGTGCTCCCATTCACAAGGACAAAGATTCATTCAACGCCAAGGCTCTCAATTAATGGCACTGCTGTCCCAGCAGTTGAAAAGTTCTGCTACCTTGGGGTGACTTTTGACACTTCACTCTCATGGACTCACCATGTGAATTATTTAATCGGAAACCTCAAGAGCAGAGCCAACTCTGTTAATGCTCTTTGCTTATCTAAGAGAGGAGCCCCTTTCTCTGTTGCCATCCAGCTTGTGAGAGCAGTTGTAATAAGTAAGCTGGATTATGGCTGCTTCCTATACCAAGAAGCACCTGCCAAACTCCTGAAAAAACTGGATACAGCCCTGCATTGTATACTGAGGAAAATTCTCGGATGCCTAAAATCAACCTCCCTACCTTGAATATACTGTAAACTAGGACTGACAACATTAGAAACTGGAATGAATAAATTAGAAGCAGAATATTTTACATGGTAGATGTTGATCCCAATTGACATTATCTACAAAGAACTTATTGAAATATATGATCAGAACCAAAGATTCCAACCAAAATTAATTCCACCATACTGTCGAATGGTGAAACACATTTCTGAAACAGCTGCTCCTATCCCAACTCCTGATGTTATTGATGAGGTAGGTTCAGCTTCTAGTACAGGTATAAAGTCAAATAGAGCACTTCCCCCAGTCTCAAGGGATAACCCAGAGGACCCACCAGAGATGGCAAGAGCTAGGTGGCATGAATGGGCAGACCAGTGGACACAGACTGGGCATAGAATGGTATTCACTGATGGATCATGCTTTGCCACTGGTGGTGGGGCTGGGGTTGTGGTCCTTGGGATCAGTCATGCACTCTCTTTTAAAGTAACAGAGAAGTTGTCAATATTTTCACTTGAGTTGCATGCACTATTGAAAGCGTTTGAATTTATTGCAAGTGTTTTGCCAGTAGGTAAATATTTGATATGTAGTGACTCACTTTCAGTGCTGAATTATCTGATGTATGGCCTGAGGACAGCAAGAAAATCAGTTCTGCTTTTCGAAAAGATACTGCTAAAACTACTTAAAGTCTTTTATGAGATTATAGCGATATGTGTACCATCACAGGTTTTACTTAGGGGACGAGAGCAGGCAGAGTAGCTGGCACTAGATGGTTCTCTGGATGGTGAGACTTTCGTACGTCATTCTTCAGTGACTGATTTTTTAGTGTATTACAAGAAGTTGCGCAGGGAGAAGGAGACAGAGGGATTTGGTAAAACCTCTCTGACCCGGATCCTTGATTTGTATGATTATGGTACCCCACCTCCTGATCTATGTCCCCCAGTCAGACACCTGGCTATCAGTATATTCAGGCTCAGAACAGGCCATGCTCGAATTAGGAGTGAATTATTTAAATGGAAGTCAGTAGACTCCCCATTGTGTGAGGTGCATTCAAGTATTTTGGTGCATTCACGCTCAGAAGTATCCTGGGCCATGCACAGGCACCACCATGGGCTAGGAAAAAATCTGTGGAAGTACTAGGCCGTTTTATTGTAGATACTAAGCTAGACTTAGAGCTGTAATTTGTATTAATAATTGTATATATAAATATTATTGCAAATTATTTTATTATTGTACATGTAAATTAGTGATATGTGAGCTTTATGTATCAGTAGGCCTATTTGTATCTATTGCAAGCCAAGCTCATTAGTTTAAATTGACGTATCAGGCAGTTGTGTTTGAACTGTAAATATGGAGGCTCATTTGTGACACCATTGGACAGAGTTGAATACAGCCTGATATTGGCTTATTGTTGCCTTGAGATTCTTCAAAACCCCTCCCTAACCACAGTGACAAAGGCCAGATGGCTTTTTTAAATTATTTGGCCATCGGTCATGACAGAAGAACCGCTGGACAGCCGAAATTTTGACGTGGAATACCTTCATCCCTAATGGGTCTGATGAAATCATGGAGACGTGCACAATGGGCAGCTTGCCCAGGAGTGCTACAAACAAACAACAACAACAAACAAACAAGTCAAGCTCATCGGTACCAATAATTTATTTCGTCCTTCGGTTAGCCGAAGTACGTTTTATGTAGAAAGCAAGTTTAGTTTTTAGGAAGAAATTCAGTTGATTGATTGCTTATTTTATGCACAAATAATTCAAATAATTACACAAGGAAAGCCCAAAAATCAAAAATTTTCTACGTATTTTGTCTTTAGTGCGAAGGAAGTGTAATGTGTTATATTATGTTCGCGGTCCAATCTTTTTCGAATTTCGATATTATTTTTTTTTTAAGTAAACTGAGTTCGAGTTTCACGGATATAAATGGTAACAAAATGCGTTCGGTACACTTTTTCAGATCGGAGTCGTAGTTTCAATTAAATTGTCGACCTATTGTTCACTATGGTTAAACGTATTTCCTTTTCAAATTCGACATCATCTTCGAGTCTATTCTTACCTGTCCCAAGAAAATGCACCAGTCTCAGTTTTTTCCAAACTTTATGAAGGTTTCCTCTGTGACGGTCTTAAAGTTAAAATTTGTCCACGTACTGACATCCGGTAGTTTGATAACTTAAGGAAAACTTCCACTACCCTTGATAAACCAACCTTGTAAGTAACCTTGATAAACCAAATGTTTGGCTGAACGTTGTCTTAGTTGATTTCCAAAAAGCTTTTGACCTGGTTGACCCTACCACCCTAATTTGTTCCCTACTGGTTAACTTTGAACTTGATCCTCTGTTAGTAAATATTGTTATGTCGGTTCTTTCAAATAGATCTCAAGTTGTAAAATACAAAAATATTTTCTCTAACCCCCTCCCTATATATTGTGGAATTCCTCAAGGAACCTTATTGGGAGCACTTTTATTTCTAGTTATGATTATCGATATTGGTAAGGATTTCCCCCGAAGGTGGAAATACGTGGATGACTTGTGGATCCTTGAAGTATGTCACAGGAATATTAAAAGTGACCCCCTCAAAATCCTAACCCTTATTTCGGATGAAGCTAAGAACCTAATTATGAAAATAAATTCCACTAAATCAAATATAATGACAATAAATTTGTTGAAATCCACTCCCGCTTTCCTTGACCCTATCCCACCCGAAATGCTTGTGAAACATGTTAAACTCCTTGCCGTCACAATTTCAAATAATCTTAAGTGGGATATGCATGTTTCAACTACGGTATTGTTAAACAAGCAAATGTTTCAGTATCTATGTTAAAACTTTTAAACAAATTTAATTGCCCTAAGATGCATTCCCTCCGTGTTTATTTAACATTTAACAGGCTGCTATTGGAATATGCATGTCCTATCTGGCATTCTAATCCTCGTACTGAGAGAATTTTTCCCGATTTAAACGACCCCATTAGACCCCGACACCCCCGCTTAGTTTCCTTGGCAATTCTAACGTATTCACCGATCCATACCGTTACTGAGGTTCCAGGAAAGTTTTATCCCATCTATTCTGGAGCGCCTAAATAATTCCTGAACTATGTCCTATACCAAAATTAATTCCTCCGTCCCTTATTTTAGTTGTTGGCGTATGCCCACAATAATCATGCACCGTTTTTTTTTCTCTCTTTATCTTTGGTAACTTTTATTTTACCCTTTTGTGATATTTTTTTATGATATATTTCATTTCTGACCTTTAATTTTAAGTTCTTTGACCTTTAATTGTAGTCCTTTCTTTAATTGTAAATATTTCTTTTTTACAGTTAATTCGACTTGATTTTAAGTGTTTTTTTTTTCATTTTACGGTATTTGACTTTGAATACGAATTCGGCAATTTTTTTACTTCTTGCCTGTAATTTTTTTTATGCCCCGTCCTTTCTGTTTCTGTTTATGCTATTATTCGCACTAAGTTCAATTTAGTTCTTGCATTTTTTTTACGTTAAATTTTTATTGACCATTTTTATGCTTGATTGGTGTTTCTTTTATTGCTGTATTATTTGTTTCTTTGTTTTGCTTTTTCTGTCCCTTTAGACATATGAAGCAAATTCGGCTCTATTAGAGCTTGTGATAGCCTTTTGAAAATAAACATTATCTTATCTCAAATATTACAAAATATGATGAAAATATAATACTTAAGTAACAAATTTGGGTTAAATATTTTCACATTGGAGGGGGGGGGTAAGGGGTTGCGGTTGAGCATGCAAAATGTGTTAGGTACAATTTGTGTTAGGTGTCAAGTTTTCTAACTTGACACTGTTCAAATACTTTACCCTCCCACCCCCTAATGTGCAAATAGATAGCCCAAATTATATATTTCTCATCTATTCTGCGACACTTGTCCTTTTTTTCTCACATTAAGCTTAAAGAAACTAACGAAGAAACCGGTTCTACAGTGCGTCAATGGATGAAGAACTTAACATAATCGCTATAACATATAAGTACCAACAGAAATTAAATCACAATTAGAGAAGAGAGTGCCTAAAATTCTCCTGCTAATTTAAGCTCAGTAAAGTTTAGGGAGGTTAATATATTTCTGTATTGCTGAAAGTTTCAGTTTTATGAATTGAATACGAGTTGCGCTCATTTTTTATTTATTTCTCAGTTTACCATCCACCTAATTCCGGATTCTAAGAAGCTATGTTAACCTCCTTTACTACATTTCACCCTCAACAGCAGTTGTAACCATTTTGTCTTGTTCCTGTCTACTTCTGGTCTCTTTCGAAGGGTTTCAGATATCAAACGAAAGCAATAAAATATACTATTACTTATAGGCAACGGTACTATTGATTTTCCTGAGTTTTTGACAATGATGGCTAGGAAAATGAAAGATACAGATAGCGAAGAAGAAATTAGAGAGGCATTCCGTGTGTTCGACAAAGACGGTAATGGATTCATTTCTGCCGCCGAACTTCGACATGTCATGACCAATTTGGGTGAAAAATTGACAGATGAAGAAGTAGATGAGATGATTAGGGAAGCCGATATTGACGGTGATGGCCAAGTGAACTATGAAGGTAATTCTTTCTTTAGAATTTATTTGCATGTTAATATATCCTATGTCATAGGATCTGAGCCTTTCTTCTTGGATCTGTTAACATAATTGAAAAAATGCATGTTTCGGGTGCTACTTTTAACGGTTCATTATCATTTCTTTTTACCCCTACCCTGTATACAGGTATGTATCGATGCAACTGTATTCTTGCTTTGCCTTTTGCAAATATTATTATTAATAAACAAAGAAGTTGCAATTAATATTTGTAACCTTTACTTTACTCAGTCTAGACATTGATTTTTAGGTTAAAATATCCAAATTTGTAGGAATTTTTCTGAGGGGAAGAGCGTTGTGGTTTCAAAACCGTATTGCTACGGTTAAATATCGAAATTTGCACGTTTTAACCGATATTTGCAAAGGATATTGCTAGGATCAGGTACGAAATTTACACATTTAATAGTAATAGTAATTTATTAACACACACAAGGACAATACATTTTACTCACTACCGACCCAAGAACCTGGGGTCAGGTTGTCCTAAGGGTAGGCATATATCAAAATTTCATATTCACAACAGAAATATACAACCTAGGCCTAAAAAAAATAAAATAAAAGAAAAATCATTCCCCTTCGCACGCAGTTCCTACCACCAATCACAAAATCACCATACTTGTCCTCCAGGTACATAAAAAAAAAAACATTAAAAAAAAAAAAAAAAAAAAAAAATTTAAAAATCATATTTCTCATATAACATTCCTTTTATTTTATTTTTAAATTCCTTCAGATCCCCTATTTCTATTAAATCTTTATTAACCCCATTCCACAACTTTAATCCCCTATAAATAGGCGAGAATGTCGACCTGGCAGACACCACGAGCGGGGCATGTAAATTTTCCCTTTGGCGAGTTTCATGATCATGAATCGAAGATCTAGCTTTTAGCATTCCTGAAAAGCAAGACGGTAATAATTCATTATTATATTTGAACATAAATTGAAGGCTATAAAAATCTCTAAGGCCTGCAGCAGGTAATACTTTTACATCAATATAGGTAGCTCTAACGGATACAAGATTTGATTTACCAGTCAACACACGGATTCCGTTATTTTGGATCACTCGAACTCGATTAGTAATTGATGGAAACGTACTCAGCCAAATAGATGAGCAATACAATATATGTGGATGTATAATAGAAAAATACAAAGTGCGAAGAACAGAAGGGGTAATACATGTTTCAATTTACGCAGTATTCCCAGATTACGGCACAGGATTCCTGACACCTTTTCAACATGTTTCCTAAAAGATAGTGTTTCATCTAGCATAATACCCAAATATCTAACACACTGATCACGCTTAACTTTACCTTCCAGGTAACTCACTTCTTGGATCCATGGGTAGTAATTAGATGTACGCGAAAATATTACAAAACTGCTCTTTGATGGGTTTACTTTTATTTTATTAACTCTTAGCCAGCTAATTTAAGCAAACTTCTTTATTATTTTTCAGGATCCCCTGACAATTATTAATAAAGCTCTGTGCTTTCATGTGGCTGTGCTTGTGTTATATGGGTCGTTGGTCAAAGCTTGGGGGGGGGGGTAAAGCACCCCCTTTCTAATATCTTTACTTCTGATTCGCCCAAAAAGTAGTGTTAGCTTAGGCATTATTGGCTAAAGCGTTGTTTCATAATAAGCCTATGGATATGAATATGAGACATGTGATCCTATAACCAAAATCGTATCTGTTTTTAGTAAAAAAAAAAAAAAAAAAAAAAAACAGGAACATAGGAAACAACAGAAATGGGCATTGGTAAACCATGTCTTTTGCAAGGGAGGGGTTAAATTCTGGAAATTGTTTCTGGCGACTGTATTGCATTTTATAGAGTGGGGAATTCTCTCTCCCCATGTATGCAGTTATGAGTGCGGGTGATTTCAAATCGTACCCATGGTCCTTGCTTTTATTTTCTTTGCAACCCTTATTAATTTTTTTTTGTGTGTGTTTTCAATACTGCAGTTGTCTTAGATTCGTCTTAGGCCGTTGGCGTTGAATGTTGTTCGAATCGCTAATTTGGCTCAAGAGATTGAACTTGGTGGTCCCTGCCAATTTGTTCATACCGCACGTCAAAAACGAGGAATCATTCTGACATTGATCTCAGAAAAGTCATTATCTATTTTTACTCAATAGTGAGGGAAATATTGTTAAGGGTGGAAAGTCATGTGGGGTTATTAAAATATCGCTTATTTTAATCTGCAGAAAGTGGAAACGCCCGGATTGAAGAGGTGCGGGGTCCGTTTTTTTTTTTTTTTTTTTTTTTTTTTGGAACCCTCTTTATGTATTAAATATTTCAATACAATATACCTGCATAACAGGTATATTGTATTTTTTTTACGGAATCCGTTTTATGTATTACATATTTAAATGAAATATACCTGCATAACAGTTTACGTACGTAAAGTAGTTCGCTATGCTAGAGCGAAATCTCTCTAGCATAGAATCCCAACTAATTGTAATAAATTGGACATGAACTTTTAAGGGTATCAGTTTTCTATATTATAAAGTATATATTAAATAATAATAAACACATTAATAAATCATTCAGCAATAGAAACCTAAAATAAATATATCTTCGAATTCATATTTTATCCCTTATTGTCAAAAACAATTTGCTTTAAATTTCAAAAATAAATTGTTCATTATGATTTTTAACACGGGGCCCTTTTTCGTGCGAGGCTCTGTTGGGCACAATCGCTTCAGTCGCCCTTTATCCGGCCCTGAGTGGGAACAAAAACTGAACTATATTTGAGGACTTTTTTTTATGTATAAGCCTAATGCTATAGGATAAACCATCTTAATTCTTATTGTCTTACAAAATTTTTTGTTTTAGTGACCCCGCAAATAAGCTTTCAAACCCGACTTATAATATTTTTTTTAGCTGTAAATTATGTTTTTTCTCTCAGAATTTTGCTGTATTTAGATTAATCTCAAGGTCATCCATACGTCCCACCCCTAGATGGAGGTATGATAATTCATACTTAAGAAAACTTTCTCCAAATACCACCATATTAATTATTTACGTGTATTTATGACAATGTTAAAGTTAATAATCCCTATGGCAAGCGGCACATCACCAACATCGTGAATGCTGTGCATCTCCTAAATTGAAGAGTTAATTAATAATTAGTATTTTAACTATCGTACTAATTTCTTTTTTATTCAACGTTTCACATTATTAAATTGTTTGTCATTCAAATGAACAGTGATTTTTTTCTGTTTATAAAGTGGAAGCTCCCTTGCACCATCTTATATTTTTCTATTATTATTTCCATTATATTATTTGTATGAAACCAAACTAAATTAATACCAAAACCATAATGCTTTTCCTGATAGGCGAAAATGGTAAAGACAAGAGATTTTAGTTTGAAAATGAAAGTAATAATTATATAAAATAGCCAGGTTTACTCATTAGTCAATATTTTGGGGAACATGTATTACAAATAGTTAAAAAGCATGGCAACCCTCAATGAACGAATTACTTATTGGCTTGCATTAGTTTTTTTTTTTTCGCTGACACAAGCTCATTGTTTTATAACCTGTGTTATTTTTCAGTCTTTTCTGGCCACAGAGAGATGTTAAGAGGTACCTGTGCAGTATTATTTTTATGGGGTAGTTTCTTCAAACAGTAGAGAACAGGCAAATCCTGTGAAAATAATGAGCTGTCGTAATTATGAATGCGTCTTTTTCTGTTATACAGTTTCTAAGTCGTTGATTGTTGTTCTTAACATTTTAAAAATCTTGAGATGGTCACGAGGGCATATCCATGATCCTTCTTCTTGGGGGGGGGGGAGTAAAAAACACATTACAAATTTATTTATGAGCATTTTTGTTACGCTTTTAAGAGTCGGACAAAACTTCGGGGGGCTGGGTTCAAACCCGATACTCCTCCCCCCTTCTGGAACCGGCCTTGGACGGATACAAACATATTCAGAAATTACTATAGTTTCTAGGAGTCGTTTTCAAATTATTTCTATTGATAATTTCAAAGCTCAATTTTGTTTTAGAATATAATTTATTTACATTATTTTGTATATAACGCCTCCTTATGCGGCCTTGTAGGCCCTGCCATATAAGTTTTTATAACAGACCTGTCATATTTTGCATTGCGGTTATTTTGGCAGCTTGCATAGCTTCTAGCCTAAATCTCTTTTGGTATGAATTATTCTATATATTGAGGCACAAAGCTCTCCCCTTGCCACATCAGTATATTGATTAGTGGGGGGAAACAGGTTTCCAATTTGTTAGTATTGATTTTTCCTTGAATAATGCATTACATAGGCCTACTAATAAAATAACTCTTGAACGGGACTCGTTTTTCCCTGGTAAAATTTACGTACAAAATCTTCAAGTCGGATTGTATTGCTTAACTGAGTATTCCTATCAACGAAATATTCTGTAAACTGGAAAATTCTTATAGTAAATGTCTTATAGTAACTGGAAAAAGGGATTTTTAGCTGGTGTGTTTTCATACGCTAATTTTAAGGGTTAATGGGTCTTACGCCTGGTTTCATTTGCGTTGTTCTGGCGAAGTTGGCTATGTGAAGTCAGAACTGATGACCAAATGCAATCTGGGTAGGGTGTGGTCAACACAATTCTATTTGCACCTTGATTGGCTACCTCTTTGAACGTCAAATGACCAACTTTTGCTTTCAAAATGCAAATAAAACACGCCTTTAAAACAGTCATATTGTTTTTTTTTAGGGAAAGGGCCTTTTACTACCGAAATACATCGTTTTTTTATGATTAAAATAAAATGAAAATATAATAATTGGTAAAGCTTTAATTTAGGGATTTAAACTGATTTCATTGTCTTAATTTTAAAGATTATAAACGTTATCTATTATTTCATCTGCTTATAAATATGCTCAGATTAACCAGCTCCTACTTTGATAACCGTTGTTCACTTTTTTACCTGTCCCCCTACTGACAGTGGCTGGTTAGTTATAATATTGAAACTGGTGTAAAAGGTGCATTTAAAATTTTATACGATAAATTTTAAATACCGTCTATTTGGCCTCCAAATATTTTTTTATTTATTTACTGTTTTTTTTTCTAACGCAGGTAGGATAGATTTTTTATCGCATTGGAAATTTTTTGCCGTAGCTTGGAACTGGTAAAGCGCCATGTTTATCTTGTAGGATTGTAAATGATATATTAATAATATAAGTATTAACATCTTAATTAAGGCGTGCGTGTTACTCAATCTGTTGCCGGTGTTTGATTAGAGTTGACTTGAATGAAGGTTGAGTTAAACAGGGTTCAACTTAAATGGGGATATATATATATATATATATATATATATATATATATATATATATATATATATATATATATATATATATATATATATATATATATATATATATATATATATTGGCTAAAGCTACAACTAAAAGGAATAGAAAATAGGTCCAAAACTCATAATTTACAATTTTCTTCTGTAAAACAATAAAATTCTCAGAAGCTTCAATGATATTTGTTTGTTTCTAAAATAATTATTTAAATTATTTATAATTATTTATAAATAATATTTTAATTATAAATAAAATAATAATAATTATAAAATAATAATAATTATAAAAAAATAATAATTAATATAATTAATTTAAATTATTTATAATTAATAATTATTCTAAAATCACCTTGTTTGAAAGTATATCGAGAATTATATTTAATGAAAACATTTATCCAGTTATATGAAAGCTCCCAAATGATGCCCAGTTCATTACTACGGTTCGGATGTCTTACATTTACTCGTTATAGAGTACGTGCGAAGGTCTTGCTACCAGCTCAATAGATTTTTATTTAAAATTAGCACGTCCACGGAAGAGATATTTTGACTAGCAAAGAAAAACAAAATTAAATAGTTGGTGTGCAATTGGATCTAATCAGTATTAGGACGTTGGCTTACAGAACACGTCCTACTCATTATATAAGAGAAAAACATATTTTTTTCCTCATGACTAATTTCTATATATGGAGAAATCACGTCTCTAGTCTGTTAAGATTAACTTTACTGGACCAGCTCGATATACTTGGCAGCCAAGGTTTCCGTAATTTAATTTTCGTTTTTAAGGATGATTTCGTTTTTAAATTTTTAACTAAACGTGGTTGTCGAGTGGTTTAATTTTTTTTCTACTGGACATTGACTCCCGATAACTCGAAATATAGTCGACTTGAAATTCTCGATATCTCGAATTATTTTCAATCCCCTAAGAAAAACCTGTCTAAGTCGAAGAAAAGACCATGCATAACTTGAATTAATTTTGCGGTTTAGTTTTTCCTCTATGAGTCAAAGTGACAGAAAAATTATCTCTATAACTCAAAATTTAGTAGATAAGCTATCATTTAATTTTCGCTTTACCTCCACAAGAAAAAGTTTGCCTCAATAATCTCGAAGTTTTTCCAACGGACGAACCCCGCTAGGCAGGTTGTAACGTGTAAACTTTGATATGTGTTGACTTTGTTTATCATATTTTAACTCGTTACCTTTGTAAGTCGAATTTTATGTAGAATGACATCCATAACTCGAACTATGCATGAGTCGAACTATACGTAACTCGAAGAAAAATCGTGGTCCCGTGAATTTCAAGTTAGCGAGAGTCGACTGTATTTAAAAATGACTTTTTGATTTTTTGAATATTTTCGCAAAAGAATCACCATTTGCAGATTTCTGCTATGTTGCTCGCCTTGTATTCCGTCGTGGAAGTAGCGAATGCTTGTCGCCCTCCTAGCGGAATATTTGGACACTTTCCAAGTAGAGACTTCTTCTCCCAACAATCTTTTAGTAGGTGATGAACTATCAATTTGTATTCTTCTTATGTTGTTTTTCTTTTTACTAAATCATTTTATGATCAGCACATTAAGTTTAAAATCACCATTGTGTTTAGCTGTTGTGTCCACCGTCCGCTAGATGGGGCGGCATGTGTAGCGCTCGCATCTCTTTTCCCCTGTTCTCTCTCCCTTTACTTTTCTTGTTTTAGTACCCCTCCGATTGCAGCCGTTTTGCTTAACTTGGCTTGCATGGTGTCAGAAACAGATGGCACTACTATCGAAACACTTGATATCATTTTAAGATTCGTATCTTCCTGTTGCAAAATGTAAAACTGATACCTATATCTAAAGTATTAGTCACATATTTCAGAAAACTTTCATAGGGGAAAGGGGGATGTGATGCCTCGAAGTGAGCTTTGGGTCTAAAAATTCGGGGGCTTTTATTAGGGGAACGATCATAGAGGATGGAAACTTCGCTTTACTTAGATATTATTAGCTACATTACAATGTTGAACTCGAGCTATTATTCTAAGAGGAAGTTGGACTGTTCTAAATCCTCATGTGTTAAATGCTAGTAAATAATAATTGTTACTGTAACGGGATGCGGTAAAACATCAGGAGTATATATTCAGGAACTGTCAACCTGTTTATAACCATTTTACCTAACCCATTTTAATTACTAAATATTTGGTAAGGCATTCTTCAAATGTTAACTGTTTAGGTCCTTCTGAGGCCCTACTACTGCTAAATATCTTGGTATCCACAAAGTTGACGCCAATCCCTTACACAACATTAAATAATAAGTTCTATCCGATGCATTGCATTTTGGCTGTAAAATAACAAAAAATGTATACAAAATCTGTTTTTAGGATTATGTCTGTGTTGTGATTCTCGCTTCCTGCATTAGCTTAGTAACGAAGAACCAAATCTTGACATGGGTTATTATTTGCCATTTTATGTTGTTATTTTGCATGATTTAGTACTTATTTACATACTCAATGAAAACTCCAAAAAGAGGAACCATCAAAATTATTTTATTGCCGAATAGAATAGTAATATAAAATTAGCTTAGTTTGTAAAAGCCTCCATTTTTCAATTTTGGTGGTTTATACAATGAAGCTGTTTCTATCTGTTAAGGCTCCACTCGGAGGTTTTTATGGTGGCAGATTCGTTGTCATTTGAACTGCTGCGTGCAAGAAATCGACAGGTCTACTTTCTAAGTGTTTTGAGTTCATGATCATGGCCATTAGTGAAAAGAGAAAAAGTGAAAATAGAACCGAAGAGAAAAAGAGAGGTTATGGTTTGGCGTTCCCGTGTTGAGTAGTGTGCTGTGCTTTAGTTCCGTTGATATTAATTTTGCGGCATATTTTTGACAGTTTTATGACATAATTTTCATGCTGTTGTGTTCAATTTTGAGCCGGTAAAGAGAACGTAAAACAATTGGTTCTTTTTGGGTGAAATTTTAAGCTGGGAATATTATTCCTTATTTCTGAAGAGACAAATAGCCCCGCCTTTTTAGAATCTGATTGGTTTATTTTCGTGATAGATTTTCATAAGCCAATCATATTATCTCTTATTTCCGGAGAGACAAATTGCCATGCCTTTTTTGTTTTAAAACAAAATTCCGCAGGGAATTTGAATTAAATGAATTTGTATCACACAAAGAGTCGCACCATTTTTGTTTAAAATAAATAACCGATGTTTTTTCTTCTGTCGTGGAAGAGCACTCAGGGCTGCTAAGCGCTTCATAGTCGCTTGAAGAGTTTTTCTTTTACGTAGAAATATTCTTTTCAGAGTTGGATTCTCAAATGAAACCAGACGGGTTCACTTGGTTCTTAGAAAAACAGCCCTTCCGACTTGTCTAATTCTTGCAAGTAGCTCCTTAGTCGAGTCAGTTTGCATTTTTTCTCAAAGAGAGAATCATTGTTCCGATGATTCGAGACAATTTAATTATCAGACATCCGAGTTTTACATTTGATCTTTGAAAATTATTCAGTCCAACGACTGGAGTTGAAAGCATGTCGCTTCTCTGTGTTTTTGTTCTTTTGAGTGCAAGTATAGGCTATATGAATATATAGCAATTTTAATGAATGCTGCCTTTATATTGTCGGCCTACTCTTACCTATTAACTTAGTTTTAAGTAAATCTACGACCATTAGAATGTATATTGCGTTCAGGCTGGGGCTGGATCTTGTTAGTGTCATAAAAGCTGTAAATTGCAAATTGGACATTCATGCTTTCATAAATTGTGCTGTAGAATAGTTTAATGTACTATATAAACTCTCATCTGCTCCCTCGTGGATTTTTTTTTTTATTAGAAATTGGAAGATCTTGAATTGGAGAGGTGTGAGAGAAGACAATGGGACTAGCCTTAAAAAATTTGTTTCATAACCTGGCCCCTTACTTATGGCATTATTAAATTGTCGTTACAAATGTCTTAGCTACTATTATTTAAGGTTGGACAGGCTTAACCTTTTTAAGTCAAAATCGGCCAGAATTTAAACTTGTTAGTCCTGTTACTCATATTGCTGGGGTGTGGGGAAATGGATCAAAGCCTTACAGTGGCAGTGACAAACTGACCAGGTTTGATGTAAAGGACCCTTTCTCTCCTCCACTTCAATGTGACACCATGCTCCTTATTATTTGCCTGCAAAAAATGACTACCAAGAAATTTTGAAGACTACTTTATATTCTCACTTATTTCATTCCTAAAAGGGCATTGCTTCACTTTGCAGGTTTTTTTTTTTTTTTTACTTTTTTAATGAAAACAAAGAAAGTATTCTTTAAATCCTCTTCCCCCTCTAGTTGACGTTTCTGCTTGTAGGCCTCCATTTTTATTATCTTTAATGACAAAGTTTGTTGTTAAGTTATCAAACTTCAGTTTAGCTCGTTTTTTTAATCATTTTTGCCAACTCTCTGGGAGACTTTTTTTTTTTTTAATTTTTTAATGAAAAAAAAGAAATTATTATTTAAATCATCTTCCCCCTCTAGTTGACGTTTCTGCTTGTAGGCCTCCATTTTTATTATATTTAATGACAAAGTTTGTTGTTAAGTTATCAAACTTCAGTTTAGCTCGTTTTTTTAATCATTTTTGCCAACTCTCTGGGAGACTTTTTTTTTTTTTTTAATTTTTTAATTAAAAAAAATAAATTATTATTTAAATCCACTTACCCCGCTAGTTGACGTTTATGCTTGTAGGCCTCCATTTTTATTATATTTAATTACAAAGTTTGTTTTTAATTTATAAAACTTCAGTTTAGCTCGTTTTTTTAATCATTTTTGCCAACTCTCTGGGAGACTTTTTTTTTTTTTTTACTTTTTTAATGAAAACAAAGAAAGTATTCTTTAAATCCTCTTCCCCCTCTAGTTGACGTTTCTGCTTGTAGGCCTCCATTTTTATTATCTTTAATGACAAAGTTTGTTGTTAAGTTATCAAACTTCAGTTTAGCTCGTTTTTTTAATCATTTTTGCCAACTCTCTGGGAGACTTTTTTTTTTTTTTACTTTTTTAATTAAAAAAAAAAAAGTATTCTTTAAATACTCTTCCCCCTCTAGTTGACGTTTCTGCTTGTAGGCCTCCATTTTTATTATCTTTAATGACAAAGTTTGTTGTTAAGTTATCAAACTTCAGTTTAGCTCGTTTTTTTAATAATTTTTGCCAACTCTCTGGGAGACTTTTTTTTTTTTTACTTTTTTAATTAAAACAAATAAATTATTATTTAAATCCTCTTCCCCCTCTAGTTGACGTTTCTGCTTGTAGGCCTCCATTTTTATTATATTTAATTACAAATTTTGTTGTTAATTTATCAAAATTAATTTTATCTGTTTTTTTTAATCATTTTTGACAACTCTCTGGGAGACTTTTTTTTTTTTTTTACTTTTTTAATGAAAACAAAGAAAGTATTCTTTAAATCCTCTTCCCCCTCTAGTTGACGGTTCTGCTTGTAGGCCTCCATTTTTATTATCTTTAATTAAAAAGTTTGTTGTTAATTTATAAAACTTCATTTTAGCTCGTTTTTTAAATCATTTTTGCAAACTCTAGGGGAGACTTTTTTTTTTTTTTACTTTTTTAATGAAAACAAATAAAGTATTGTTTAAATCCTAGTCCCCCTCTAGTTGACGTTTCTGCTTGTAGGCCTCCATTTTTATTATCTTTAATGACAAAGTTTGTTGTTAAGTTATCAAACTTCAGTTTAGCTCGTTTTTTTAATCATTTTTGCCAACTCTCTGGGAGACTTTTTTTTTTTTTACTTTTTTAATGAAAACAAAGAAAGTATTCTTTAAATCCTCTTCCCCTCTAGTTGACGTTTCTGCTTGTAGGCCTCCATTTTTATTATCTTTAATGACAAAGTTTGTTGTTAAGTTATCAAACTTCAGTTTAGCTCGTTTTTTTAATCATTTTTGCCAACTCTCTGGGAGACTTTTTTTTTTTTTTACTTTTTTAATGAAAAAAAAGAAAGTATTCTTTAAATACTCTTCCCCCTCTAGTTGACGTTTCTGCTTTTAGGCCTCCATTTTTTTTATCTTTAATTAAAAAGTTTGTTGTTAATTTATAAAAATTCAGTTTAGCTCTTTTTTTTAATAATTTTTGCCAACTCTCTGGGAGACTTTTTTTTTTTTTTTTAATTTTTTATTTAAAAAAAATAAATTATTCTTTAAATCCTCTTCCCCCTCTAGTTGACGTTTCTGCTTGTAGGCCTCCATTTTTATTATCTTTAATGACAAAGTTTGTTGTTAAGTTATCAAACTTCAGTTTAGCTCGTTTTTTTAATCATTTTTGCCAACTCTCTGGGAGACTTTTTTTTTTTTTTTTACTTTTTTATTGAAAAAAAAGAAAGTATTCTTTAAATCCTCTTCCCCATCTAGTTGACGTTTCTGCTTGTAGGCCTCCATTTTTATTATCTTTAATGACAAAGTTTGTTGTTAAGTTATCAAACTTCAGTTTAGCTCGTTTTTTTAATCATTTTTGCCAACTCTCTGGGAGACTTTTTTTTTTTACTTTTTTAATGAAAACAAAGAAAGTATTCTTTAAATCCTCTTCCCCCTCTAGTTGACGTTTCTGCTTGTAGGCCTCCATTTTTATTATCTTTAATGACAAAGTTTGTTGTTAAGTTATCAAACTTCAGTTTAGCTCGTTTTTTTAATCATTTTTGCCAACTCTCTGGGAGACTTTTTTTTTTACTTTTTTAATGAAAACAAAGAAAGTATTCTTTAAATCCTCTTCCCCCTCTAGTTGACGTTTCTGCTTGTAGGCCTCCATTTTTATTATCTTTAATGACAAAGTTTGTTGTTAAGTTATCAAACTTAAGTTTAGCTCGTTTTTTTAATCATTTTTGCCAACTCTCTGGGAGACTTTTTTTTTTTTTTACTTTTTTAATGAAAACAAATAAAGTATTCTTTAAATCCTAGTCCCCCTCTAGTTGACGTTTCTGCTTGTAGGCCTCCATTTTTATTATCTTTAATGACAAAGTTTGTTGTTAAGTTATCAAACTTCAGTTTAGCTCGTTTTTTTAATCATTTTTGCCAACTCTCTGGGAGACTTTTTTTTTTTTTTAGTAACCATACATTGCAAGTGAACTCGTTGGTAGACAAAACAGTATCACCGTATAGTGTTTAATTTCATTTGAGTGAAATTTTTGTAATACTTCGCTATTTTATAAATTGGTCCTTATTTTAAATAGGGGACAAAACATGCATTTTTGTTCAATTTTTCTAAAGAAGCAATGAGAGTTTCGATTAGTTCCGTTACATATTTACAAAGTAGTTTTTTGTGGCGTTAATTTAGGCTTGAACCCCCCCCCCCCCTTCAAACCCAGATCCAGGATGGGTGACTGGTCATTTCAAAGACTTGTTTTGAACGTGCTAGGGCACGTTCTACGGGCGAAGGATGACAGATTGCCAAAGATTGTCCTTTTTTGCCAACCATCTAGGGCTAACCGGAAAGCAGGTTTACTGCGGTTGGGTTGGGAGGATGTCATAAAGAAAGATTTAAAGGAAATAAGAACTTCCTTGGAGGGTGTAAAGAGGCAGACTTTGAATAAATTGGGATGGAGGAGGAGCGGACGTAGCTGTGGACGTAACTCAGGCGGCTTGGTGCTGCGTTGAGTAGTAGTAATAGCAGTAAATTATTTGCATGTATAAAGTTGAAAAATCCTGATTATTGTTCTTACTTTATTTTTTTTCTAACATTTTTCCTTTTTTTGTTTCAGAATTCGTCACCATGATGACATCAAAGTGAATTGTGTTGTATGTAAATAAGCTGACGTTTGTTCGATGAACTTTATGGGAAAAGTGATTTAGGCCAAGTTGAAGTTGTTTCTATTCAACTTGTGACTTCTTTGATTTTTTTTTCTTTTTTTTTATTTAAATAAAAACAAATCGAGGAGGATCCGTTATTTCTTTTGTGTTTAAGTAGAGTAAGTGAAACCCTTTTTATCTGACGCCCTAGGAACTTTCCTTACATTCCATCCTGTAGTGAGATATGTAGTTGGAAAGCGGGCTCGAAATGAAACGACTGCCATCTTTAAAGTGATGAAAAAAATGTTTGGCTCAAGGTGGTATTTTTACTGCAGTTTTTGTGTACTGCTGGAAGTTTTGTCTAGTTTTTCTTATTTTAATATTCAGTTCTTATATATTCAATTTAGGAAGCAGTGGATTAGAAATTTTGTTGTTCCTATTGTATATATTCACGTCAAGTTCTGCAGCACTGTAAGAATTATTTCTTTTCTTCCTCTTTTTTTCTTGTTACTTATTCTCAAATTGTCTGGAACTTAAAATTAAGCTACTTAACTATAAAGCAAAAAATATTTTCTTTATATTCGAGTCTTTCGTTTTATTAATTTTCAGTGTTTTCTTGCAATGTAAGCGAAACTAAATTATTTTCTTTTAAGGTAACTTACGAGATGTCATTTGTTTCATTTTGCTCCTATTTCTGTGTTTTTTCAACTATGTACAGGGCTCGTCTGAGTTTTGATGTGGTATAAAATAAACTACTCTATGTCCACTTGTATTTCGTCTTGTTACCTAGGGTATTTTTTTACAACCTACAATCCAAAGATATGTTGACTGCGATAATTTTAAAGGCGTTTGACATCTTTTTTTTAACATAGTCTATAGCTAATATTCTTTCAGTACCAGGGACTCAAAAATAACAGATTTTTCCACCTCCAGTCAGGCCTTGATTTACCTATAGGCCCGGGCCTAGGGGCGCAGTAAATTATCACTGAGTGATTTTTTTCTTAACAAAAACTGGACCAATGTTATTTATTGTCAAATTCCGCTACGGATTTGATAACCTAACCTAGCGTGCCGAACATGAATCCCCCTCAACAGGGTCTTCTTTCCCCGCAGACGTTACTTGGACTATCTGTCTTGGCTTTTCTCTGTCTACAATTTCTCGGTCGAGGCCGGAGCCCTCCCCCGAGTCCGGTGATTTTGACTTGAATTTATCAAGTATTTTGGGCACGAGGTTGTATCAAGACTGGGCTGGGTAATTGTAGACAGAGAAAAGCCAAGACAGATAGTCCAAGTAACGTCTGCGGGGAAAGAAGACCCTGTTGAGGGGGATTCATGTTCGGCACGCTATGGATTCATGTTGGAATTTGACGCTACGGATTCATGTTGGCTTCCGTGGCCACTTATAAACTGTCGAATATCTTCCAAGAATGGCAGCTGAGAGTTCAGTATCGCTTCTATTTCACTACTTTTGGCTCATCAGTTGCGTTCTGTTCAGTTCTTCTACTATCCCCTAATTTCCGGGAACATCCCCGAAAATCCTGCCAAAACGCTTGGGCCTGGGAGCGTCAAAAGAATCCGACCCTCTCTCCAGGACCCATTTTAAGTACATTCACACCATAAAACCATGATTTTCTGAAAAAATTACGGCTGTTCAACACTTATGAAGCTTTTAGAGTAGTACCACGTTTTCGTCATTGTTGCCACGTTAATCCGTGAAAATGAATAAGCATAACTAATTTGTCAAAGTTGACAAACACTTCGTTTATTAACTGTAACAATCAGTTGATTCCCACATACATCTATACCTTCAAAGGAAAGATACATCTTCTTAAGCTGTTTGGCCTCATGCGTTTTTTTCTTTTTTGCTCATTTTTCATCTACGCTTCTTTTTTGCTCATTTTTCATCTACGCTTCTTATTTTCAAAATTAAACTTTTGATATTATTATTATTTCCAGTGTTCTTGGTACTTCAAAGATTTACTGAAGGTATTGTATGTCACTATATACTTGTATTGATACTGTTAAAGCTTTGGCTTAATAACTTTTTAGAAATTCCAACTAAAATATAATTACGAACACTGTATACATCTATTAAAGCGAACTACGAATATTAGGGAGTAAAGACCTATTGAGAACTTGAATAACAATTTGAGTTTGTTAATTAAGTATAAAATTATGTTTGATCACCTGAAATATTTTATGGTAGGAAATAATGTACACTTTCGCTGCTTCAATATTACCGTGTAACTCGTTCGCCCATTGATTAACGATGCTTATTTTCTAATGAGGTCCTTGTGTTAAGCCTGGGGCAGCCGGGACCGAACCGCTGCAAAGTTCAATCCATTGGTCCATTACTGGACTATTATCAAATATTGGATTAGTGAATGGGACACCTTTAAATATTACGGCGCAATTAGAGAAAATCTTCGTCCAATAGCCTCGTACAAGGCCATATCATGAAAAGGGGAAGGGGGGTTAACGGGTTTGACCCCCCCTGAAATTGTTGTCCTACTCGTAAAAAAATGCATATAAAGAAATTTTGTATCTGTTTTGAAGTTTTTTTGTACCCCTTCCTGAATAAAAATCTTGGATACACCATTGGGCTCGTAACTTCGTTATTTTTGATTTGCCGAAAATTCAAGGGACCAAAATGGTATTGCATAGTACATTACTATGATAACATCTATATGCCGTAGGTGCGGATTGATTAATTCTGTCCGTTTTCTTGTATCTTGTCTCGACTTCTGTTTTTTCTTTGAAATGTCTCCTTGCAAATATGAGCTTTTCAAATCAAATTTCGGCTTATCTTGAGAGCTTAAAAGACGTCCTTGTACAAACGCATGAAAATAATAGGAAAATCCAAAATGCATGTTTCAGTTTTTTTTACCTTTCCACTAAAATTTCTGCCACCTTGGGAATGACCGCAGCCGATATGGTTCTTGAGTCGTTTCCAGATGGTCTGCGGTTGCAACTGTATAACTAATTTGCAGGAAATCTTAACTAGTGTCAATATTTTGACGATGAATAGGGTACGAGCATTCGAATCTAGACATAGGCGATGTTTCGCCTAATAATACTTATCGAAAGATAAGTGCAAACCTTGGGGTATTAACCCGGTTTCTTATAAAATGTGGTTAGACTTAGAAACAAAAAGATAGTCTATGTTTGAATTTTTGAAAACCAAAAGTATCGTCTAATTTGCCAAATTGATTTGCGCTAAAAAAAAAAATTTATGATTCATTGCGGCAACAATGGTGAAACTTTATGCAAAACCTCATAAATGTAGACATCTTCATAATTCTATACCAACGAAAAGAAAAATCTTAAAAAATCCCGGTTTACAGATATGAAAAGACCTAAAAATGGAGCCAGGGGTTGAAAAAGGTCTGCTTTTTAATGTCCTTGGTATTCCAACTCGATTCAATATCTTCCAGAAATAAATCTAACAGGTAAAGGAAGCAGCTCCGGTCGGCAACTCGGAACACTACCAGCTCTTGCAAATGAGTTCTCATTTGGTTTGGGACTTCAACACTTGTCATGCATCACGGCACTCTTTAGATAGATATTGTTAACCAACTACAAGGATAATTGGTCAAATAGATATAAACTTGGTTTTGTGTATTATGTGTGAAGAGCTAGATAAGGTAGTGTTATATCATATGGAACTAATACTTGATATCTTCTATCTTTCCAAAGTCACAGAGAGACGACGGCCAGTATGAAAGTCAATGTTGACTCCTATGTGTGTTTTGCAAATTAGTACTGACAACACCACTTTCGAGTGCCATATGCTGTCAAGCAGTGTAGTGCCTGGTTATGGGATTGATTACGTGAATGGAGAGGGTTAGAAAACTGATTAGTCCCTCTTAAAGAAGGTGTTATTTATGGGAACTGCTGAAATTAAAATTGGATTCGATTGAAGTCATATACGAAATATCAGACGAGGCATTGCCAAATGGAAGTGAGGCAAATGAGTTTTCAATTGGTTCGGGACTTCAACACTTGTCAATATCACGTCTCTCCTTAGATAGGTATTGTTAACCAACTACAAGGGTAATTGGTTAAATAGATATAAAGTTGGTTTTGTGTATTATGTGTGAAGAGCTAGATGAGGCAGTGATATCATATGGAACTAAGACTTGATATCTTCTATCTTTCCAAAGTCATAGAGAGACGACTAAGGGCCAGTATGAAAGTCAATATTGACTCCTATGTGTGTTTTGCGAATTAGTACTGACTATAACACCACTATCGCGTGCCATATGCTGTCAAGCAGTGTAGTACCTCGTTTTGGGGTTGGTTTCGTGAATAGAAAGTGTTAGAAAACTGGTTAGTCCCTTTAAAAAAGGTGTTATGTATGACAACCGCTGAAACTAAAATTAAATTCGACCGAAGTCATGAATGAAATATCAGACGAGGCATTGCCAAATGGAAGTGAGGCTTGATATCTTATTAACCTTACCTTGGCTTAGAATAATGAGACTTCGTATGTTAGTTCAGATGGTACTCAGCTCCCTTAGCAGACGGGTGATTTGAAATTTCTCGTCATCGTTTTTTGTCAAAAAAAAAAAATAATGGGTGCTTACATTATATAGCGACCACACCAAAGAAGTGAAGTTAGGTTAATCCTGAAAAAAATATACCAAAATATGATGAGAATATAATACTTCAGTTACAAAATTATGGAGAATACAACAAAATTATGGGAAGCCGTCCGCCCAGAACGCATTATATTAAATACTCAACCACCTCTATATAGTAAATGTTTAATTAAAACATGCGTGCATAGTTACCGTTTACCTCGCTCAGACTAAGCTGATTATCTCCGAGTGGACATAGAAAACTGATTTCATTAGAGATCAAGAACAAAGTGTGGTTGCTATAAAACGTGAATACCAAAAAATGTAAAAATCAAAGTGCTGAATATCGGTATAATTTAATAGGTAACAAAATTAAAGTCTTGTTTAAAGACCCAGATTCAGGTGTGATACATTTTTCGCAGTAAAGGAATGTTAATTCCCCATAACGATTTAGCTTTAATCACAAGATGTAGCCAAGATACTGAAGTATCGAATGATTTTGGGCAAAAGGGTTATATTTGTAACTAGTAGCAAAATTATTACGATAATTTCGATCGCCAGAGTGATTGTTGGACTTAGTAGAACAAGGTGTTTAAACTCACTTGGAGCTATGGATATTCAAGCTTCAATTCTTCTTTCAAACAACATATGCACCGCTCATTTTCCGTTTCATCATCAGCCTGATTTAGGATTTAAAGTCTCTGCCGAAACATAAACCAGAAAATAAAATCACTGACTGGCAAATAATCATCAAAACTACATAGCACAAGAAAAACAAAACTAAAAAAGCTTACCGACAGTTACATTACAGTAATTTTTTCTGTTTTCAGTGGGGCAGATTGTTTTCGCTGGGAGAATAGGATTGAAAGTGGGGCTCTTCAGTGAATTCAACATAGGGTCCCATATTTTGCTGGGTCTTTTTTCCTCCCCGTCTCTTTTAAGATTAACTAGATTTTTTTCTACTTTGAATGGTCTCTCTGAACTAATGTTTCTAATATAATGGGGCAACTGCTAAAATCCTAACTTATCCAAAATTAACACGATCGAAAACGTGGAATGCAAGGGCAGAAAAATTATAAATATCTCTTTTCTTTCACAGACAGGCTTCAATACTCAGCATGCTCGTGTATCCTCTGGTTTAAGAGTCTTGTAGACCGGTCTATATAGAAGCTGCCGAAACTGCAAGGGATTTCATAAATGACGGGGTCATGACTATGAAGATACTTACCTTTCCTTTATCAATTGCTAAGGAAGAGATTGTGGTTCCAGAAGGGAAATAAGAGAGGAAATTGAACTTTTTCAAGTTTCTGCTAAAAGCATCTGTAACTTGTAAAAATAATTTATGAACAATAATTCGTTCTAGTCGAACATTGTTATCTGTGTCTGCTTATTGAGAAGGTCATTATTAAAAGGATATCTCTGACAAAAAAAAAATCCCTGGGGAATTTGGAGACGCAGATCTTGTTCATCTGGGATTTATTTTCATAAAACGAGTTGCAGATATTTTAAACATGAACCGGGAAAACTAGAGTATCCTGGCTTATTTCTCTTCCAAGGGGGTGACTTCCTTAAGAAAACCCGTACACCAGTTGTCGCGTGTTAAGCGTGGCGGAGCTGTGCGGCATACGTAGCGTTCTGAGATGTACAACAAGTGGCAGAAAGTAGGAACTTCCTTTGTGAAAAAAATGAAAGATAAGTCTGTACATAGTCATGATACTGGCATTTATGAGATCTTATGGCAGCTCCCACATAGCCCGAACTAGGAGATAATGATGAATTGTCTACCCTTGCATTGTACCTTTTTTAAAATCCCTCTCATGGTGTTTACTTAAACCAAGTTAGAATGTTAACAGTTAGCCCTTAAATCTTGGAAGCAAAGGTTCAGATGAAAATGAAAAAAAAACTTCGTCTTATCCCAATGGATTGCTGCAATTTCAGATTCTTCTAAGTTAAGTCAGTCAACCTTTTTTAGTTTTATTTTTCTTGCATTGTGCACTGTTTTGGGCGATTATTTCATGACAGTCAGTGATTTCTTTTTCTTGATCACTTTTTGGCTGATACTTCAAATTTTCAAATTATCTGATGAAGACGCGGCAAAAGACCGGTCGAAACATTGTTTAAGGAAGAATTGATGCATGAATATTCATAGCTACTGGTGAACACTTCTTATAATTATAGCTAACAGATTAATTCGGTCGAATATATGTTTCAGAAAAAAAAAAAAACAAGGAGAAAAACATTGGGTTTTTTCCAGCAACAAAAACTCCGAAAAACTGTTTTTTTTTCTACTAATTTCTATTAAATCTAGCAATGTCTCTTTTTTTGGTTGGACTTAGTCAGTTTAGCATTTGAACGGTTTATGTCACAAAAATAGTTTTTAAAATATTTTGCATACCAATTATGTAATTCGCGTTTTACGAATATGACAACTCGACAGTATAACCTGTTAAGGAAGGCAACCTTTTCTTGCATATATTACTGCAGACTTATGGGCGTGTGCGCCGCCTTAGTTTTGGGTAATGTCTAGTTATCGACATTTATTTTCAAATTATACATACGAATCGAATCGAGTCAAGGAGGCACACTTGTGCCTCTTTAAAGAGGCGACCCACCACAATGTTAAGCGATTTCCGGTCCTAGAGGTCGCAGACAGACGGCGGTGATCGCATTTTGTAGCCCAATCTCAAACTAAGAAACGTCCAAAATTTCACCCCCTCCGACTTTATCTTCATGGGTAAAAGTGGGCCAGAAGTTTCGACCCTCCCACCACAGCCCCCCTTTAACGTTGTTCGATCGGGCTGAAATTTAGAGGTTAAGCTTTTCTAGGGCCCGGGAGCTTATCCTCAAAATTTCAGCTCAATCCGATCACTCCTTCCCTGTTTTCCAAAAAACAACATAGCCACTTAATGTTCATTTCTCTTCTTTTTTTATTAGCCACGCCAAAAGGCCACAGTTGGCAATGGATCTGGTTGAATGAGGACTCATTCGAAGTAGAATTTGACCTGTTAGGGCCTTTTGATATTTTCAGACCGAAAAAATTTTCCCCCGAATTTACATTTACGAAAAACCTCGTTTTCCTATAAGAGCCCATGTTAATTTTTCCCACCACAGCCCCCTTTAACGTTGTCCGATCGGGCTGAAATTTAGAGGATAAGCTTTCCTGGGGTCTGGGAGCTTATCCTCAAAATTTCAGCTCAATCCGATCACTCCTTCTCTGTTTTCCAAGAACCAAATATCAAGTTTTGGGGGGATTTGCTTGCGTCAAAAATAGATTGCAGAGACTAAAAATAATATAACAAGTGTCTCTGTGGTACAGTGGTCGCTACTCCTGGCTGTCAGGTGGAAGACCCGGGTTCGATTCCCTGTCAGAAGATATTTTTATATACTGAATTTAAAGTTTAAAAAAGAAACTCAGTTTCTTTTTTAAATCCAATCTATTAAATCCTTCGGCTCAACAGGCGTCTCCAGAAGAATATCAAAGTCGGCCTTCAGGTTACAGGTAAGTCTCCACTGCTTTGATAACATGCCGTATACCCACATGCTCGAAGACAAGTTGAAAAAAGAAAATCTTACTGTGCATTTGATTTGAGTATTCAGGAATAAAAGCCTTAACACAAGAATCTTCGAGAGGGGGGGGGTTTGGGGGGCGGCAGCCCCCAACTTTAAATCCTGACACGATCAGCTAACAGTTAGTCGAGCAATAATAAGTAATAAACTGTACAAAAATGTGCAGAAATTATTTGAAAAAAACTACGTTTTCTAAAGAGTTAAAGAGGCTGAGTCACAAGTTCGAACCTTAAAACGTACAGGGATTAGGAGGTACAGTTGGGGGGCTGCCGCCCTCCAAACCCCCCGCTTTCGCAGCCTTTAAATAAAAAAACAAACAAGTTTTTTAAACTGAAAGTAAGGAGCGACATTAAAACTTAAAACGAACAGAAATTATTCCGTATATGAAAGGGGCTGTGCCCTCCTCAACGCCTCGCTCTTTACGCTAAATTTTTTATTGTTAAAAAAAAAGAGTTGTGACAAAGTCAAACTTTAGCGTAAAGAGCGAGGCGTTGAGGAGGGTACAGCCTCTTTCATATACGGAATAATTTCTGTTCGTTTTAAGTTTTAATGTCGCTCCTTACTTTCAGTTTAAAAAACTTTTTTATTTTATTTAAAGGCTGCGAAAGCGGGGGGTTTGGAGGGCGGTAGCCCCCCAACTGTACCTCCTAATCCCTGTACGTTTTAAGGTTCGAACTTGTGACTCAGCCTCTTTAACTCTTTAGAAAACGTAGTTTTTTTCAAATAATTAAATAATAGAATCCAATTAAATACCAAATAACTACACACTCGTGTTGAAAAAAAAATCAGCCGTTTTCGCCATTCGTTGATTGACCGGCACAGAATTTTTTTTTCAAAGCTCATAGGCATTTCTGAAAAGTTTTCGTCTTCTCACCAGAGGGTACGCCAACGAATGACTTTCCAGAGTTATTTTCACGAAGACACAGAAAACAGCTTGGTCGAACTCAGAGCCGTTCCTAGGGTTGGTGGTACAGGGAAAAATTAATTACAGTGCCCCCTCCCGAATCAAATATAAGCAAGAAAGCCAAATCAAAGGTAAAAATTTGATCGAAGCGGGCAACCCCCCAGCTGCAGCGTCTTCCCCGGCTGCAGCACCCGGGGCAGCTAACCTGGTTGCCCCCCTTCTTTGAATGGCTCTGGTCTAGCTTTTGGCATGTAGTATGAATATTGACCTGATGTTAATCTTTGAGGTAAGTTATGGCTAAGGAAATGAAATACATCCCTACATTTCACAGAATATTTTTTTTTAAATTAATTAAATGCATTTGAGTAATTTTATGCATTGTACATTATAATCTTTCCAAATATCCTTTTGACTTTGATATTTCATTCCATGTTTCCACATCGGTTTCGAATATCACCCAACGTTGTTCTTTTATTTTTGCTTATAAAGGTCATATTTAATATCTGCCTGCCTTCTTTCTGATATAAAAGAGATAATCGATGTCCAGCCCTTTATGTGTGGGGTGCAGATGCTGTGCGTCATAATTTTCTTAATAATATGACCTATTAATAGAAGAGCAATTAGTTACCATAGCTGCAATTGTTTCTCCTTATTTAGATCCTGGCAAGGTATGTTGAAAGTGCTAATAAAATCATGTTATTGGGTCAGAACTGCGAACTAAAAGACGAAGTTGTTTCCTTTTTGTCCCCACAGGGAAAAGGGTACTTGTCGGATATTGGAAACACACCCAAAAAGTGAAGTTCGGTTAATCCTAATGAACAATAACGAAACATGACGATAAGATAATACTTTAGAAACAAAATTATGGAAACCCAATTTAACACCCACCCGACCCCTAATGTGCAAATATATAGTCCAAATTATACAAGTCCAATGCATTGTATCATCCATCACTTGTTTTTGTGTCTATGAAACCGGTTTTCTGAGATGTAACCTAAACGTAATTCTTGAATGTGTTTCCAATAACCGGCAAGTACCGGGAAAAGTTTTGACATTTTTCAAAACATAGGGACAGTCGTCTTATTTTAAGGTTAAGTCTTTGTATAGCTGTTATATGCTCAAAGTCTGCATATTTTTCTATACTTTTCTGAACCCTCAAGGGGCAATGGAATTATCCCCCTCTTTTTGGTTACGATTTCTTTTTGTTATTATTATCTTTTTGAACCACCCAGTTGTCCCTAAAGATAGGTGGGGTTTCAAGCTATTGCTTTTGATGATTCTAAGAGTTTTCTTTTTATTTATTTTATAAGCTTCTGATAGGAGAAAAACCTTAAGAAGTTTGCTGTTCGTAAAATACTGGATTTATGAAAATTTGGGCTCACACATTTGCTGGGACACCCGCTGTGAAGCGAATATAATAATATGCATCCACTCAGGGCCGTATCCAGAATTTGTTTTCGGGGGGTGTTTTACCAAGAGGATTTTTTCCGGAGGGAGAGGGAGCGTTAAAAAAAAAAAAATTGGAAAAACACATCAAAGATTAGTTTATATTCGTTTTTGTTACGTTTTTACGCTCATACGGTGAGATCGGGGGCATAGGTGCGCAGACGCAGAGACGATGCAATCGCAGCAAGGCCTGTTGCATTTCTTAGACCCCACTACCTTCCCAATGCTAGATAAAAATATGTAAATAACAGGTAAAGCTTTTTGATTTAGACATTGAAAAAACATATGCTAGTAAATTCCAGAATATTTCAACTTCATTTCCGAAAGCAGACGGGCCTCTTCTACGATGAGACATATTTACGTAAAAAAAGAAGAAAAACTGTACTTAACGTACGCTGCTGGAACGAGGGCCATGCTTAAAACTCATGTTGGTTATATATTTTTTTGGAAAGGCTTGTGAATGTTACCGTGTTTCTCTTCTTATTTTTTTTCATTTTTTCTTACATATTGCATTAACAGCTAAAACATACAAGGACGTCACATAAAATACAAAACATACATTTATTCACTCTTGTGATTATAAGTTACATTCATTACTCATTTATTCTTATATATGTAGGAGCATGTCATTGTTAGTGACTTTGTCCCTTGATCCAAGGATCTTTTTACATTATGCGTTTAGATTTTAATAGGGAATTAATCACCCTATTAGGAAGAGGTTCACTAAAGATTTATGGGGTAAAAAAAACGGTAAAGTTCTAGTTGAGGGGCTTTTTTCTATCTGGGAAATTAGTTGAGTTAAGTGAATACAAATTTCAGGAATCAATCCAAGGTCTAAAATATATCCCGGGAAATTGTGGTCAAGATGCTATTGCTATCTACACCCTGTCCTTGGCACCTGGGCTTAGAAGATTGCATTGATGACAGGATGACCTATCTAAATTTTGACAAAAAAGTTTTACCGTAATTTTGAGTTTTCAGTCTCTTAATCATTGGCTCTGGCTTTGGAAATTTAATTCAGATTATTTCAGCAAAATTTTAAGCCATAAACCTGTAAGAAGGCCTTACCCCCAAATTTAAGAAATAGATATACAAATCTTTAACACCTTGCAAGTCAGGATTGAGCAAAGGTATGAGGCTCAAGATACTTTCCTTGTTCCTCAATTGAGCAGCAGAAATTTGTTTTTTTAAGTTTTCCTTTCATAACAAACATATTGTAAAAGGTCATCCAAGGTGAGTATCTTTTAGAGTGGAAGGGGTGGAGATAGTATTTCACCATCAATGAATAAATGATACCTTCCCGTTGGATCATCGAGCCTCTGAATCCTCTTGAAAGTTTCATTCACCTAACTTCACTACCTCCAAGATAGATAAAAGCCTCTCATCTAGAATTTTACCGAAAAATCTTATAGAGTTATGATTGATCAGTTAGTTTTCGGTGGTTGTGATAGGCAAGTATCTCCCCCCTTTTTTATTGTGAACCTTTCCGTAGTTAAAAACTAATTGGTTTCATACTTATGATTGATCAGTTTTTGTGTCTTTTTTAATGTTTATGACAATAGTTGTGAATTATTCTCATTATGAAATCTGCTTGATATTTTTGGAGCAGAAGGTGCAAAGAGATGAAGCTCCCACAACAATGCACGCTGCTGGAACGAGAACCAGGCTCTAAAAAATCATGCCGGTTGTAGATTTTTTTGGAAAGGTTTGCGACAAGAAAAAAGTATTTTTTTTTCTTTTTTTTAAATAAAACAAAAAAATAACAACTAATTGTGTTGTAAACTAGCTGGCTGCAAAATTGTGATTGGTCACTTTTTATTTTGGTTTTTAATTGTTTAAGAACACTAAGATTTATACCACAGTTTATATAATTATCCAGTAACTTTACCGCAGATGATTTCTGGCTCTTCATTCTCGGTGCGAACAAAAAGCTCCTCCCACTTATTTGTGCACTTATTGGTGAGCCAGCCAAGTGGTTTTGAGTAGTATCTATTCTATATATTTGAACGGCACAAGAAACAGGGCAAGATAATAGTGTATACAATATGAAGCGTACAAGAAACTAGATTTTTGTTATTAATATGAATTGCACCAGATTGTACCGTTTGACGTAGACATTTTTTAGGAGCCAATCAGAGACAGCGAAGGTTGCTCAATATACGATAACTTGATTGGTGATGGGATTTGAATAAAAGGAATGGTTTTCATTACAATTCATATTAGTAAGAGAATTGAATTCAAAGAGCATAGTTTATTTGAGAGGATATTAGTAGAGAAAAATGAGTGGTGCATTTACATTATTAGAGATTTATGATGGAGCCGGCAGCAGTAATGATATACGAGTACCAAATGTGGCTGTGGAAATAACTGGTGGCTGTAGACTATGCCTCAGACTAGTGATAGTGCTGTACTGTGGTACGAATTGCTTGTGAAAAACCCAAATGAATGACTTGAAAATAAAGTTTTAACAAGAAATGTCTGAAAAGTGTTTTTGGGGAGATGGGGTGATGACAGAAGGGTGTCTTAGACTAGTTATATTTCTGTACTGTGGCACGAATTGCTTTTGAAAACCCAACTGAATGACTTGAAAATAAAGTTTTAACGAGAACTGTCTGAAAATTGTTTTTGAGGAGATGGGGCGATGACATAGTGTATGTCTTAGAATAGTGATAGTGCTGTACTGTGGCACGAATTCCTGGCAAAAAACACAAATGAATGAATTGAAATAAAAATTTTAACAAGAAATGTCTGAAAAGTATTTTTTGGGAGATGGGGCAATGACAGAGTGGGAGGATTTCTGTTAAATAAATAATTCTTGTACCTTTTTAAAATAGCTTTACGGGGTTTGAGAGACTCTATTGTCTTATTCCGTGTGATTTTTTCTTTACTTGGTGGTCATTCAAAAAGCGAGGATTTTTGTTAAATAAATAATTCTTGTACCTTTTAAAATAGCTTTACGGGGTTTGAGATACTCAAACCCCTACATACCTGCATACCTAAACTATGAAACAAGTACAAGTGGTAGCACTATTGGAAATGTATGCATACATTGTCATGACAGTAAGGAATTAAATTTCTTTGGAATACCGAAAAGATTCCGTTGTACAAATGGTGGATATGCGAGATTGAGATCTCCGAAGATGATTGCACTCAAAGAGAATGCCAACATAAAGATAATCGTTGATGATAGAGGCCAACTCCTTACTACTTTTGCAGGTAACACATTACCTACTGATACATCCAATCGTCATCTTTTAGGTATTAGCATTCAACGGAAGGTCAATAAAAGAAAGGCCTACTCTTCTACTAATATCGTAAACCATATCTTGGCTACGTGCCGAAACTGTTACCTGTGTAAAAATAATGTGATAATAGACAGTGAAATTGCCAGAAAAATAAAAAGGGCATTGTCAGAAAATATCACTATGGAATATCAAGATGAATTGATAAAAAACAAAGTACCAGCAAACGTTACTACCATTAATAAAACAGTCGATGAATCAAATAATACCAAAGATGAAACGTATATTGAACCTGTCGGTGACACACCAATAAATATAGTGTATGACTCAAAATGGAATAATGATTACTCTACAGATTACGACTTAAGAGAAGACAATAGCTACAATATCAAGAGAGAGCATGGTGAACTATTTTATGGAACAGATTCAAAATGTCCAAAGTTGATCGTTGATATTAACAATGTATCATAATATATTTTTGTATTAATATTCTATATGGCATTATTTCATTAAAAATATATTATGCATTACATTGTTATGTGTTCATTATTTTTAGAGTAAGCTAGCATATCAAACATTTTGAATGTCGTAAGTAGGTAAGTAAGTAAGTAACAAACTCTTTCTTGAATTCACCTCTTGGATACAAAATAAAGAAATTTAATTCAGGAAATTATGAAAAAAAAAGTTAGACGGGGTTACGTGCGCGCACGTAACCCCGTCTAAATTTTTTTTTCATAATTTCCTGAATTAAATTTCTGTATTGTGTATCCAAGAGGTGAATTCAAGAAAGAGTTTGTTACTTACTTGCTTACCTACTTACTCACTTACTTACAATTTTTTCATAATGACATAATGTCATATCCAACAACGGATGTTGATAAAGAATACATTCATTCTGATGCCTAGATTTTGTCAATGGTATTCCGATGCAACCGAGAAATGGATGTTGATATAGAATTTAATCAATCTGATACTTAGATTTTGTCAATTTTATCCGATATTTTATCCTATGTATCCGAGAAAAGGATGCTGATATAGAATTTAGTCACTCTGATACTTAGATTTTGTCAATTTTATCAGACATATCCGATAAAGGATGTTGTTAAAGCATTTATTCATTCTGACATTTAGATTTCGTCATTTTTATTTGATGTATCTGACAAAGGATGTTGATAAAAGAAAAAATTATTCACTCTGACACTTAGATTCTGTCAATTTTATATGATGTATCTGACAAAAGATGTTGATAAATAAAATTTATTCACTCTATCCCATGTGTCTGACAATAGATGTATGCGAATTCCTTTTCTTAAATCTCCAATGTTTTAATAGACATTCTAAATGTTTGATATGCTAGCTTACTCCAAAAATAATGAACACATAACAATGTAATGCATAATATATTTTTAATGAAATAATGCCATGTAGAATATTAATACAAAAATATATTATGATACATTATTAATATCAATGATCAACTTTAGACATTTTGAATCTGTTCCATAAAATAGTTCACCATGTTCTCTCTTGATATTGTAGCTATTGTCTTCTCTTGACTCGTAATCGGTAGAATAATCATTATTCCATTTTGAGTCATACACAATATTTACTGGTGTGTCACCGACAGGTTCAATATACGTTTCATCTTTGCTATTATTTGATTCATCGACTGTTTGATTAATGGTAGTAACGTTTGCTGGCACTTTGTTTTTCATCGATTCATCTTGATATTCCATAGTGATATTTTCTGACAATGCCCTTTTTTTTTTTCTGGCAATTTCACTGTCTATTATCACATCATTTTTACACAGGTAACAGTTTCGGCACGTAGACAAGATATGGTTTACGATATTCGTAGAAGAGTAGGCCTTTCTTTTATTGACCTTCCGTTGAATGCTAATACCTAAAAGATGACGATTGGATGTATCAGTAGGTAATATGTTACCTGCAACAGTAGCAAGGAGTTGTCCTCTATCATCAACGATTATCTTTATGTTTGCATTCTCTTTGAGTGCAATTATCTCCGGAGATCTCAATCTCGCATATCCACCATTTGTACAACGGAATCTTTTCGGTATTCCAAAGAAATTTAATTCCTTATTTTCATAACAATGCATGCATACATATCCAATAGTGCTACCACTTTTACTTGTTTCTTAGTTTAAATACTTACCCTTGTTAGCATTCAATGCTACAATAACTTTGCTACCTGAACACACTTCATTAAAATGCTTCATCTTCACTTTTTTTTTTAAAGATATGACTTGTGTGTTTATCGTTCCACTGCGTAAAAAATACTGATTTAATACATGCAATAAACTAGGTAGTGTCGATAACCGGCCATAGAGTACCAGTGGGAAAGCCGCATCGTGTCTCTGAGAAATCATAGAGTACAATTGTTAGAGCCGTAAGCTTATTTGGTCATTTTAAGATACGTACAAAAAAAAATAAAGTTGAATAATTTCGAAGTTTAAAAAAAATAGTATGTTTTTATGAAAAAAAAAATTGAATTAGAATCATCAGTCCTCATCATTATGAGTATCGAAAACTGGACTTAAGTTTCACATTTGAACTAGAGAATTGTATTTTGCCATAGTTTTCTTACATGAAAATTGAATGAAATTTCGGTATTGTGTATTCAAGAGGTGAAGAAACTTTTTTATAATTTAATTTCTGATCGCTGGGGACAACAGAGTCTCTCAAACCCCGTAAAGCTATTTTAAAAGGTACAAGAATTATTTATTTAACAGAAATCCTCGCTTTTTGAATGATCACAAAGTAAAGAAAAAATCGCACAGAATAAAACAATAGAGTCTCTCAAACCCCGTAAAGCTATTTTAAAAGGTACAAGAATTATTTATTTAACAGAAATTCTCGCTTTTTGAATGATCACCAAGTAAAGAAAAAATCACACAGAATAAGACAACAGAGTCTCTCGAACCACGTAAAGCTATTTTAAAAGGTACAAGAATTATTTATTTAACAAAAATCCTCACTTTTTGAATGACCACCAAGTAAAAAAAAAATCACACAGAATAAGACAACAGAGTCTCTCAAACCCCGTAAAGCTTTCTTTTATTGACCTTCCGTTGAATGCTAATACCTAAAAGATGACGATTGGATGTATCAGTAGGTAATGTGTTACCTGCAACAGTAGCAAGGAGTTGTCCTCTATCATCAACGATTATCTAGTTGGCATTCTCTTTGAGTGCAATCATCTCCGGAGATCTCAATCTCGCATATCCACCATTTGTACAACGGAATCTTTTCGGTATTCCAAAGAAATTTAATTCCTTATTGTCATGACAATGCATGCATACATTTCCAATAGTGCTACCACTTGTACTTGTTTCATAGTTTACATACTTCTCCTTGTCGGCATTCAATGCTACAATAACAATCTCATGTGAACACACTTTATTAAAATGCTCCATCTTCACTTTTTTTTTAAAGACATGACTTATGTGTTTATCGTTCCACTACGTAAAAAATACTGATTAAATACATGCAATAAACTAGGTAGTGTCGATAACTGGCTATAGAGTACCAGTGGGAAAGCCGCATCGTGTCTTAGAGAAATCATAGAGTACAATTGTTAGAGCCGTAAGCATATTTGATCATTTTAAGATACGTACAAAAAAAAATAAATAAAAAAATAAAGTTGAATAATTTCGAAGTTAAAAAAAAAAATAGTATGTTTTTATGAAAAAAAAATATTGAAATAGAATCATCAGTCTTCGAGATTATGAGTATCCAAAACTGGACTTAAGTTTCACATTTGAACTAGAGAATTGTATTTTCCGTAGTTTTCTTACATGAAACTTGAATGAAATTTCGGTATTGTGTATTCAAGAGGTGAAGAAACTTTTTTATAATTTAATTTCTGATCGCTGGGGACAACAGAGTCTCTCAAACCCCGTAAAGCTATTTTAAAAGGTAAAACAATTATTTATTTAACAGAAATCCTCGCTTTTTGAATGATCACCAAGTAAAGAAAAAATCAAACAGAATAAAAAAACAGAGTCTCTCAAACCCCGTAAAGCTATTTTAAAAGGTATAAGAATTATTTATTTAGCAGAAATCCTCGCTTTTTGAATGAGCACCAAGTAAAGAAAAAAACACACAGAATAAAACAACAGAGTCTCTCAAACCACGTAAAGCTATTTTATAAGGTATAAGAATTATTTATTTAACAGAAATCCTCGCTTTTTGAAAGACCACCAAGTAAAGAAAAAATCACACAGAATAAGACAACAGAGTCTCTCAAACCCCGTAAAGCTATTTTAAAATGTACAAGAATTATTTATTTAACAAAAATACTCGCTTTTTGAATGACCACCAAGTAAAGAAAAAAACACACGGAATAAGACAACAGAGTCTCTCAAACCCCGTAAAGCTATTTTAAAAAGGTACAAGAATTATTTATTTAACAGAAATCCTCGCTTTTTGAATGACCACCAAGTAAAGAAAAAAAAACACACAGAATAACACAACAGAGTCTCTCAATCCTCGTAAAGCTATTCTAAAAGGTACAAGAATTATTTATTTAACAAAAATCCTCACTTTTTGAATGATCATCAAGTAAAGAAAAAATCACACAGAATAAAACAACAGAGTCTCTCAAACCTCGTAAAGATATTTTAAAAGTTACAATAATTATTTATTTAATAGAAATCCTCGCTTTTTGAATTACCACCAAGTAAAGAAAAAAAAACACACAGAATAAAACAAAAGTCTCTCAATACCCGTTAAGCTATTTTAAAAGGCACAAGAATTATTTATTTAACAGAAATCCTCCCACTCTGTCATTGCCCCATCTCCCAAAAAATACTTTTCAGACATTTCTTGTTAAAATTTTTATTTCAAGTCATTCATTTGGGTTTTTCGCAAGCAATTCGTGCCACAGTACAGCAATATAACTAGTCTGAGACATCCAATCTGTCATCGCCCCATCCCCCCAAAAACAATTTTCAGACATTTCTCTTTAGAAATTTTATTTCAAGTCATTCATTTGTGTTTTTCAAAAGAAATTCGTGCCACAGTACAGAACTATAACTACTCTAAGACACGCTGCTGTCCTCGCCCCATCTCCCCAAAAAGACATTTCAGACATTTCTTGTTAAAACTTTATTTTCAAGTCATTCATTTGGGTTTTTCACAAGCAATTCGTGCCATAGGACTAAACTATAACTAGTCTAAGACACGCTTCTGTCATCGCCCTATCTCCCCAAAAGCACTTTTTAGACATTTCTTGTTAAAAATTTATTTTCAACTAATTCACTCGGGTTTTCGAAAAGCAATTCATGCCAGAGTACAGCACTATAACTAGTCTAAGACATCCACTCTGCCATCGCCCCATCCCCAAAAAATACTTTTCAGACATTTCTTGTTAAAATTTTTATTTCAAGTCATTCATTTGGGTTTTTCGCAAGCAATTCGTGCCACAGTACAGCACTATCACTAGTCTGAGACATCCACTCTGTCATCGCCCCATCCCCCCGAAAACACTTTTCAGACATTTCTTGTTAAAACTTTATTTTCAAGTCATTCATTTGGGTTTTTACAAGCAATTCGTGCCACAGTACTGAACTATAACTAGTCTAAGACACCCTTCTGTCATCACCCCATCTCCCCAAAAACACTTTTCAGACATTTCTTGTTAAAACTTTTTTTTCAAGTCATTCATTTGGGTTTTTCACAAGCAATTCGTGCCACAGTACAGAACTATCACTAGTCTGAGACATCCAATCTGTCATCGCCCCATTCCTCCCCCCAAAACACGATTCAGCCATTTCTCGTTAAAAATTTTATTTCAACTCATCCACACAGGTTTTTCGCTAGCAACTCCCCCCTCCACTATCACACTATAAGTACTCTAAGACACCCCGCTCCCATCACTCCACCACTTGTGTATTATACAGAACACATCGAAGAAATAAAGCTATCCGTTATTAAACTTCTTTTCTTGCCATCTACATCTGTCTTAGTGTCAAATTTTAGTAATCTATAACGTTAAACTCTATTTTAAATTGACAACACTGGTCAAACACCACTTGTGTATTATACAGTACACATCGAAGAAGTAAAGCTATACGTTATTAAAATTATTTTCTTGCGATATACATCTGTCTTAGTGTCAAATTTTAGTAATCTATAACGTTAAACTCTAGTTTAAATTGACAACACTGCTCAAACACCACTTGTGTATTATACAGTACACATCGAAGAATTAAAGCTAGCTCAATTCATATTTTTTTCCGGCCTTCCATCATCAAATATGCTGGTTTAATTACACATGCACTGGACCAGTCAATGATCACTTAGATTGCACCACTTGTGCATTATACAGTACATATCGAAGAAGTAAAGCTAGGTCGTCATATTTTTTCCGGCCTTCCATCATCAGATATGCTGGTTCAATTACACATGCACTGGACCAGCCAATGATCACTTAGATTGCTATGTTCCATGGCAAGGGGCTATCTTAACTGAGCAAATCCCTTACCCCTTTTTGCAAATTTCAATAAAACGAATCTCATTGTAGCGTCCAAATTCTTAATAAAAAATTACTATCTAGTAACAATTCTATCCGCAAATCCCTTACCCCTTTCTGGAAATGTTAATTAAAAAGTTCTGATTGCAACATCCAATTTTTCAATAGCATATATTTTCGAGTTAAGGTAATCTTCCAAATAACATGTGTGCCCGCTCTATACCTACAATCTTGTGCAATTCTTATCAATAACAAAAAACTAGTTTCTTGTACGCTTCATATCTATTACACTTTTGACCATATTCTTGTAGGCGTGAATGTACGGTTCGTATCTATTACATTTTTGACCATATTCTTGTAGGCGTGAATGTACGGTTGAATGTACCCTTTCATGTACCCCTCAAATCAGCACCTAGATTACTACTGCCGCTTATGTTTATACGTTCTCTGGAGCACTCGCACTTCGGTTTGGGTTTTTATAATGGGTGAGATAGGGAAAGATCATACTGCTAATTATATAAACTTTGATTTATACTCAGCTTGACATTTGAAGTTCCTCACTGTGAGATGTTATTTCTTTGCCAAAGGAGATTAAGTCAAATTATTAACAGATTTAGAAATTTCGGCGAGGGGTCACTTCTTTTCCGTCACCTAGTATATATATCAGAGTGCCATGTTTGCCGCATAGTCCCACCACACGTAGAAGAGTCTCCGCAATGCTTGGCATAGTTCCTGGAACGCTTGGAACGCTTTGGCCATGCTCGGCACGCCCACTTGGTGTAATTGACGTCTGAAAGTTCATGCCCCCTTAAAATTAGGTATTTTGCCAAGGAGGATTTGTGGAAACAGTAACAGACGACAATTGAAAATACGAACTTTTGTTTGTCACTGAAGAATCTAAGGACTGAAAAAAATTACAAAAGCTTCTTTGGCTGGAATATCTTTTCCTTTATATCCTTGGTCTGGCCAGGGGAACACACTTAATTCTAGTTCTAAAGAGAGTCAACATTAGCAGTGGAGGTCCGAAATTTATTCGAATTTAACGAACTGCAACGATTGACCAAAAAACCTCATATAAAACCATGGAAAAACTGATCCGTGAAGCTTAAACCCAAAACATTGTCATGTTTATGAATTTTGTCATTAATACTATTTTAGGCAAGGACGTCACCAAGAATTTGTGCCAAGACATAGCACATTACAAGGGTGATGTCCTGTATACGATATATGTCCTGTATACCTTATACGATATAAAATTTGTTTATAAATATGTATGGCGGTAATCAATTAAAATACTTTAAATGCATTTGTAGTAATTACTTGTAATATTACAAATTGCTTAACATGACGATACTTCTTAGACCAAGATATGCTGTAAGCTTTAAGAGAAGAACAGTTTGGTTTTAGAAGGAGGAGAGGATGCATCGACCAAATCTTTACTCTTAGATTAATGATTGATTAACGATTAACTGATGAAACCTACACTAAAAGCTTCAGTCAAGGATCTATCCTTGTATGGTACGGCTGATAAGTATACTAAAGTGATTAGTTCTATTGTTGAAGTTAAGGCACGAAGAGAGGATAGTTGTTGGTTCAGTGTGGAATCAGGAGTTAAGAAGGGTTGTGTACTATTCCGGTTTACAGGACATACACAGGAGAAGGAGGATGGGGGATCGGTGTCTTTGCCCTGAATTTCTAATTTTTCCGAATTTCTGGTTACTTTTTATTGAAATTATTAAATAGTATTTTTTATTATTACTATAGGACTAAGACTAAATGAGGGTGAAGAAATGCTGTTACGTCCTGGTAATGAGTAAATAGACCAAGTGGACAGCGCTAACAGTAAAGATTGTAGATGCAGTAAAAATAAAAAAAAACAGAATAGCCAAGGTATATAAAATACAAAAAGCAGTGTAGCCAAGGTGCTGTGTGTTTTTTCGCAGTTGAAAAAAAGTTTGGAAGAATAGTAGTCTGCAAACTAAGATTTGAATATTAGAATCCACGGTCATGGCATTTGCCGATTATGGCTCTGGAACTGGGCCACTTTGGAAAGCTGAGGAACTTCCATTAAATGTTTTTTCAAAGTAATTGTCTAGAAACAGTTCTAGGTGCCAATTTGACTAAAACGTACATCAAACAGTAATCTGTACAAAATATGGCTCAATCTCACTTTTATGGGCTATCAGAGGCAGCCATCTAACGTTACCTGTAATAAAGAGCCAGTAAAGAAAGTAAAGTAAAAAAAATAGTGCAATATTGTGTACTAAAAAAAGGTTAAGAAGGGTAGGCCACATTTTACGAATGAAGGATGACAGATTGTCAAATATTATTGACAATATGATGGCTTTTAAGCCATCTGGTACCAAGGGAAAGTAAATCGTCCCGGATGGGATGGAAACAGGTCGTTTGAAAAGACTTAGAGAAAAAAAGGATTTAAAGAAATTAGGAACTATGTTTGAGAGGTTAGAATAGATTGAATAGAAGCGCATTGAACTTAAAGCCTTGAATAGAATGGTGTGGAAGAGGAACACGCTCATATTTTTTGGTCTCAGGTGGCTTAGTGAGTAGGGGGAGAGGTATTACCGCTACTAGTACAAGATCATTGACCTCCAATGAGCTAGAATACTGTCAGTACAAGATGACAGCCAATCAGAGGACTAGAATCCGTCTACGAACAAGACCACATCCTCTTTCTAGGCCAATGAGGGAGTCAGAAATACTAACGGGGAGTTCATTAGCATGGATTTACGTAATTTTCTGTTATATCACAATTCTACCCTGAGACATTGCTTATATTATTCGCGTTTCGAGGCTAAAGTAACAGTACGATTCAACGCATTATGGAGCAAACATCAAATATGGATGTTTTAGAACTTGTTGCAACACAAATTTATAACGTAAGTTCTGTTTATAAATAATTAATTGAGATATTTACACGGTAAATTTTTACCAAATCAAATTAATGACTAATGTGGTTATACAACTCGATGCCTTTTTGCTCTTTCCAAATATAATCATTTTTTTGTCGTAAATGAATTTTAGCCCCCCCCCCCAACACCAACATATTAAAATTTAGGGTTTATTTTTCAAACTCTGGTTATATATTTGTTCATTCGGGGGGGGGGGGGTGCAAGAAGTCTATGTTAAATGTAAACCAGCTATCATTTTTTTATCTGATCGCATTTATTTTCTACTAGACTAGCTTTTGAAACTGTGATTTGATTTAAATTTAGGCCTATAAACTGTCCTAGCGAGATTTTTCTGTCTAATTATAGTGAGAATGTGCTTTCATGCCTATATTTATTAACATTTCGAGGGTTTTATAATGGGGGGAGGGTATAAGAGCTAGCTAGTTTCAAAGATAAAATTCCGCCAAAAGTTGTAAAAATGATTTTTTTTTAAGGAAACTATAACCTAATTTATTTTTAAGGATAATTTTGATGTTACTGTCTTTTGATATAAATTTAAACCTATAAACTGTCTTAACAAGATTTTTCTGTCTAATTATGGTGGGAATGTGCTTTCATGCATGTATTTATTAACATTTCGAGGGTTTTATAATGGGGGGGGGGACGGTATAAGCATTAGCTAGTTTCAAAGATAAAACTCCCCCAAAAATTGTAAAAATGATTTTTTTAAGGAAACTATAATCTAATTTCTTTCTAAGGATACTTTTTATGTTACTGTCTTTTGACATAAATTTAGGTCTATAAACTGTCTTAACAATAATTTTCTGTCTAATTGCAGTGGGAATATCTTTCATACCTATATTATTAACATTTCGAGGGTTTTATAATGGGGGGGGGGGAGGGTATAAGCATGAGCTAGTTTCAAAGATAAAATTCCGCCAAAAGTAGTAAAAGTGATTTTTTTAAGGAAACTATAATCTAATTTCTTTTTAAGGATAATTTTGATGTTACTGTCTTTTAATATAAATTTAGGTCTATAAACTTTCTTAAAGAAATTTTTCTGTCTAATTATAGTGGGAATGTGCTTTCATGCCTATATTTATTAACATTTCGAGGGTTTTATAATGGGGGAGGTATGAGAATTAGCTAGTTTCAAAGATAACCCCCCTCCCCCCAAAAAATTGTAAAAAAAAATTTTAAGGTAACTATAATTTAATTTCTTTTTAAGGATAATTTTGAAGAATGCGTCGCTCCCCCCGAGAAAAAGGCACGTTCTAATTGAAGATGAGAATCCCTTACGTCCCTCTGTAATTAACTACATTGGACCTGTGATGGCATATGTACAGTGTGAGAGCAAATTGCCAATGAATATGATGGCCTTGCAAGGACCTAATAATGTGAGTTTAAAATTTATTGACATTTTCACTATAGATTTTTTCTCCCAAAAGGAAATACACATTTCATTATTCTAATATCCTGTTTGAGGTAAAGTCTTATGACCGTTTAAATCGGAGAATGTAATATTTTGTTAATAGGATGAGAGATGATAATTAAACTGGCTGTCTACTATCTCAGAACTTCCATAGTCTGATGTCTCCATCCTTAACCGTAAACATGTGTGTAATCTGATTAGGTTATAGTCCATAGTTTCAAAAGAAAACATATGAGGCATGAATTTAATTGACACGGGGAGAAAATAAGTGTAATTTAAAACGACGTTAAAAAGTCAGTAGTTCAGTTTTGCTTGAGACTTATTTCATTGTTTTAATATGGGCAGCATCACATTATGCGCTGCTATATTTGTCATTTTTTCTTTCTAGTAGATAATTTGCTAAGAAAACTAAGAAGGTACAATAAATATGGCAAATTTATGAATAGTATACTTTAGTATGGACAACAGCACATTATGCGTTGCTATATTTATTATTTTTCTTTTAATTATTTGCTAAGAAAACTAAGTTACTATATTGAATATTGCAAATTGAAGAGTTATGACTATTATATTGCAAAAAAGTACTGCTATTAAGTATGTTGCATGAATAAGATGGAACAATGGTGTGTGATTTTCATTGTTTTAGTATGGACAGCATCACATTGTGCGCTGCTATATTTGTCATTGGTCTAGTAGATAATTTACTAAGAAAACTAAGAAGGTATAATTAAAATGCCAAATTTATGAGTATTATACTTTATTGCGGACATCAGCAGCACATTATGCGCAGTTATTTTTATTTTTTTAATTCCACTAGATGATTTGTTAAGAAAAACTAAGAAGTTATAATGAATATTGCAAATTTAGGAGTATTATAATTTAGTAAGGAGAGAAGCGCAATATGCGATGCTATATTTATTATTATTTTTCTTTCTACTTGATTATTATTAAACAACAACTATGTGTAGGTGTGTGTGTGTTTGTATTTGTGTTAGGGGTGATATTGCTACTAAGTGTTTTTTTTATTCTAATGCATATGTTTTAAATGATTAGAAAATATAGTCGCTATTAATACAATTTTCGACCTTCTTAAAAGATTGGATGTTTTATACACGATGAAATTAAGTGGCTGTTTTCTTTATAGGTAACAACAGATTCATCGCAACCTCCATCCCCACCTGAAGAAACAAGTCACGTATCATATGATTACATTGATGAAATAATTCAAATTGAAGCCCCTGAGCGATTTCATGACATTGTTGAAACGCCATCGCATAACGGTGAAGGATACGGTTAATTTTTACAGGGTGTTATGATGGTAGTGATAATTTAGGTGGTACAACTGTTAACATTATTAACGACACGAAATGGACGGATAATTTATTGGAACAATATTTAAATGTTGATAGTAATCCTTTAGATGTTGACAATAGCACAGGTGAATAAGGCAATGCAGTTAGCTCAGAGGGTGAATTACCATGGTTGAGGCCGAATACCATGCAAATTTTAGACAATTTTACTCTTGAGTTAAATGAGAATCCTTCCCCCTCAGATTTAATGAATATAGCCCCTTTTCAATCAAATTTAATTGAACAAGAAAATGAATTCGCTTGGAATGACTCGCATAGCCCTAACGCACTAGAGGCTATGTTAAACGAACAGGAGGATTTTACTGCACACACCAGCCCTATTGTTGAACAAAGTGGGGGAGGGGGTGTAGGTAGTGATGATATGCAAGGGAAGAGGTTTTGGTAGTGATGATATACAAGGCGGAGAGGGTTTAGGTAGTAAAGAAATACAAGGGGGAGGGGGTTAAGGTAGTGATAATATGCAAGGGGGCTTTGGTAATGATACACAATACTCACTGCTACCGGAATTTCAGCAAACAAATTCAATTCTGAATACAATAGACGTTTTCACTGCAACTTTTGGTGACCCCTTTAATACACTGATGGCAGGGAATTTTATAACCGATCCCACAGATATTATTCATGAATATGCAGAGAAAACTCGTGCACTTCTAGAAAATAGAATTCAACTGTGGGGGGGGGGGGGGAGACAGTATCAAAGCCTCAATTGTTTAAAAAATATTTTATTTAAATGAAAGTCATGGTGATGTTTATAACCATTATGTATACACCGAAATGTTGGTCTTGTACCATCATTTGTAAAATTATGAGAGTGTCTTAATGCAATGGGTTGACAATACTGTCTCACATTTGGACAATTTTAATAAGAATAGTAGTGGTTCGGCGGTTTTATTTGTTAAAAATTTAAGTGTAAATATATGTAAATTTAAAAAAGATTTTATTTTAAGAGAGAGACATGGGCCCAGGGCAATAGTTTTAAAATATATTCCCGATTTAGAAGGATGCCAGGGTGTTCAACGAATCTCTTTCGAAACAGGCCAAAAATGTTTCATGTATGCATTTCTTATATCGGCTTTCCAACCTCTACAACATGATGCTACAAAGAAAAATTTGGACTACAGGGCCGTGCATGGAAGAGAAAGGTCTGATTTTCCCCCATAGATTTCTCTTGTTTAACAGAAAAATTTCCTGTAATACTCAGGGCGATAGATATTTTTGAACGGGCCAACGCGCATTTAAATATCGGTGTTACAGTGCTATAATATGACACAGAATTCGAAGGGGGTGTGCGTTCTCACACAAATGGAGTAATATTCCTAATAAGAGCCCCGTCGATTGTATCTGATAAACCCTGGGTTCGGTTGTTGTACACACCGCCAAGCGAACCTAATTCAATCGGTCATTTCAATACCATTACTCATATTAGTAGAGTTTTATGTGAAGGTAAAAAGGGGCGGGGGTGTACGTTACTACTGCCCAATGTGTTTGTCCCAATTTCGTAGCGAATTAAATCTAGAAAATCACATGAAACATTGGAAAAGACATGGTTTATCACTCGGAGGCAAAAGTTTCCGGTGACCAAGCAATTTTACGATTTAAAAATTTCCAGAATACAATTATTCAAAGTGATAAAATTATCAGACTGTGAAGCCAAGCTCATGGATGTGAACGATCCACAATTTCCAAATCGTATCAAAGAACATCAAACCATCGCAGTTTCCTATGCCCATGCCCCAAAGAGACATCACTAACACTATGCAATTGTTAGAATCATTCGACACATTGGGTAAGAACAATTTCCTGATGAAATCTTTAACTAAATTAATTGTTACTGTGGATGGTGCAAACTCCCGTTTGAGAAGCACACACTACCCAATGATACTATCAGCAAAGGATCACTTGGCCATTAAAAATAGGAAAATATGCTGGGTATGTAAGGGGGAATTTGAAGAGGGGACTAGGGGGAAAGGGACTAGGGAAAAAAGACTCGGGGGGAGGGAAGGGGAAAGATAGGGACCACGACCACTGGTGGCAGGAAATATCCTCAGGGGGTAGTAATTTTCGTGGCTTAGCACACCAATCGTGCAATGTGAATGTAAGCCAACAGTTTTTTATATGGGTTTTCATTCACAATTCAAATATCTCGTAACGATTTGAAATTTATTTTAACGGCTTGGCACGTATGCACAGAGAGGGAGGGGGTGCAGATAGTCCATGGGTAAATAACTCATTTACCAACGATATCATACCCAAATCTGCTGAGAAGCTGTTGCTTTTAGAATTCAAATGGCAGGCAGTGGATAATGGGCATACGTGCTGGAATAAAATCCGTTTTTTAGATTCATATAGTTTTTTCCCCTTTGAGTCAACTAATTCAGGTGCAGAAAAGTGACAATTTTTATATAGTTTCCCTCTGCTTAAAAAGAGTATTCCGGACAGTGAAATATATGACTTACTGACTTGTAAAGGCATATATGCGTATGACTATTACAGCTCTGGTGCAAGGTTAAGTGAGGAGAAACTCCCCCCCTCCCCATGGGGCCATTCTATAATTCACTTACCGATAGTGAATGCACTTTCGAGAATATGAATTTGCTAAGAGAGTATGGGCTAAGTGTGGTTGTAAAAATGGTTAGGATTATTGTAGAATGTACTTGGCCAGTGATGTACTGACTCTTTTGGGTATTGTCTGCAAAGACACAGACCAAATTTATTCAGACTTTGGACTAGACATTGGCTATTATTTTTCAACACCACACCTCGTCATGAACTTAATTCTAAAAATCAGTAGGGAGAAAATAGGTCTAATCACCAGTTTGGATCAACACTTATTTGCAGAAAGATCTATGAGGGGGGGATATGTTTTTCACGGGGATTGCGACAACTGATCCAACTGGGCAGAACTCTGCTGATGGTGTAAAGTCCAATTCTCTATTTCTGGACATGAGCACACTGTAGCCCTCGATAATGTCTCACTATAGTTTACCACGTGGCTTTTAAAAATAGATTAAAAGTCCTCTCTCTCTAGAAATCCCCGACATTTATACTGTTGAGGAAAATAGTCCCCAAGGATGGGTTTTTGAAATTGACGGTCACATATCATTGGAAGTCCACGAAAATGTAAAAGATTTTGCTTTTCCGTGCGTAAACAGACCGGTGGCCAAGGATTCTTTGAGCCCATACAATCGGTCTTTGGTTGAGAATATGGGAATGCATTGGACCCCCTCCAAGTAGAAACTAATTGCAGATTTTGACCCTAATCAGAATTTATGTTTTTCACCACGTGTTATTGCGGTGGATGGTGACCAATGGTTTCAGGGACACAAACATACACAGGGTCCTTAAATTTGATCAGAAAACCAACTTAAAAAAATTTACTGACACCTTTCTCGGTAAACGCTCACTGGTAAAAAGTAAAGTTGAACCAGAAATTAATAAGCTCAATTTAAATCCAGCTTTTGGAAAAACGAGGGAAAGTATGCGAAATAGATTGCGTTGTGACGTTGTAACATGCCCCGAAGAATGTGCACGAATTGTCGCTGACCCTAACTTTACAAATTTCACGACCATAGACTCGAATATGGTTCTGCTACACAGAAAAAAGAGAAATGTTGTTCTGAATAAGAAAATCGCGGGGAGGGGGTTCAGTACTTGAAATTTCCAAGACACTCATGTTGTCCTTCTTTTACAATGTATGCAAGGTACAATGGCCAAGGGAGGGGGAGGTTCAAGTTTACAATGGGGACATAGATTCTCTGTTGTTAAAAGTTAAAACTGAGAATTTATTGGACGATTTGGAAAATGATGTTCACATTGCCCCGCTGATGTATTACACGAATTGGAGTGAGAGCATCTATCCCGAGTTGGTGAAACGCCAGGCCCCCAATCAACTATTAATTTTAAAGTCGGAGACGGGGAGCGATTTAATATCCACTGGGGTGTTCCCCGGCCCAAAAGTATAATGTGTGGAAATACACGGTAAGGATGTAAAACAAGCGTGGAAAGGGGTGCCTACACACTTTGTAAAAAATAATTTCCACATGAGTGTCTACAGAAACTGTGCGGAGAACTGTCTAGTGCCAAAAGCAAAGGTACTGGCAATTCGCTCTCTACAATACAGGAAATATACTGTTAGAGTGAAAAAAATGCCATGTCTTGCATATACGACAATGTCTATGTACTCAAGGATGGTTTAAGGGTACTCCCCCATGGACTCTATCGAACTTCAGATCGAGTTGAATGATGGACTATCGAAAACAACTCGGTTTAGATAAATTAACTTAAATTAAAAAAAAAACAGTACTTGGTGGGTGGGAGAAAACAACAATTTCTGAATATAATCTTCATTCCATTGCCATCATCATCTTCATCGTCATCATTTACTGCAGCAGCAGCTATTGTACACAGAGTTGGTTTCCTGCCGCAGCGGGCAACCCTTTCCGGCCCCGCAGCCACCGACCTTTGCCCCCGGGGGGTGGGGGGTCCCGCCAACGGTCGGCCTTCGGCCCCGGCCCAGCCTTCGGCCCGGGAGGAGGGGGGCCGTGGGGGGGGGGCTCTCATCTTTTAAATGTTGTAAATTGTGTTTTTTCATATTTTAGTCTACAAATATGTTCAACTGTGCTGCTGCTATTGTCGCCTGTTCTTGCTGTATTTTAAGTTGCTTTTTTGTCAATTAATGAAAAAATATTGTTCTTGTTGTTGTTCTGTTATTGTTGCTGATGTTGTCGTTGCACAAAAAGTTTTGTTAATAAAAGAAAAAAAATGTTTTTGTTGTTGCCATTGAATAACGTACTAGGTAGATCTAAGGGAAAATTATTATTATTATTTATGCATTAGACAAGTATGGTTTACATTTGGTTGTAGTCCGACTGTTGTCTACAGCAGTAGTAGTATGTATCAATGTAAGGCACCATTCAAATCGTTTCTCTGTGGCCCGTCAATGTCGGGGAAAACGACACTTTTAGCTAAAATAATTAAAAACTGTAATAAAATGTTTTTTGAAAAACCAAAGAAAACTTGCTATTGCAAATATCAAAATAGTATTTGGCAGGAGTACTATGATCAAATAAAAGCTATTGCCACTGCCACGTCCATGCCAATACAATTAATACGGGGACTTGACGTTTTCAATAGTATTGAGCCAAACTCATGGCTGGTTATTGATGATTTAGCTGAATCGATTGAACAGTTCTCACAGGAACGGCTACAGCTGTTTACTGTTCGCTCTCATCATAATCAGATTTTCATAACCCTAGTTCTACAAAATCTGTTTCATCAGAGCAAGTGTATGAGGACCCTTACTTTGAACTGCACCATCTATATTATCTGCCGAGTTGTTCGTGACTCAAGTTCTGTAATAACTCTCAATAAACAAACATATCCCGGTGCCCCCAAATTTCTAATTTCAGCGTACAGTCAGGCGACAAATAAGCCCTACGGTTAAATTTTGCTAGATCTTTATCAGAATATACCCGAGGATTTGCGTGCAGTCACAGATATTTTCGACAAAGAAATTACTATATATATTCCAGTGAACAGTAGAAAGGCTATTAGTTGCCATCATGACACAGAACAAACTACACGAAAATAGACACTTTCCGTTCTAAGCACTTCCAAACCCCCACTCAGGAAGGCCATACTCAAACATGGTGTTAACAAAGAATTTATTAATCTAATATCTTAACTTTGTCTAAATTTAACTGAGGGCTATGTACACTTGCCAGAAGGTTTTAGATAACAGACAAAGCAACATCGTTCCACTGTACATGCCTTAGCTTGCAAAAACAAAGGAAAAAATTTTGAAAGGAAAACGACCGCTTCAAGCAGGTTGTAGCTTTTTTACACTTTTACTACTGATAGTCACGGGAATTATAAACAGTGTTATCGAGATTGGCACACTCTACAAATTGATTCCAATAGAACTTGTCCTTTCACCAGTTGAACACTTTGAAGACAATCTAAGCAAATTCATTATTGATGAAAATATTGCCAATGGTAAAAAGCTAGTTTTACTTCAAGATTCACTGCGTCGTGTGGACAAATATAGACCTTATCGTGAGAGACCCGTCGTCGTCACAGATCCCCACCCCCCAAACAGGAAACATCTCCTCAAGATTTTCCAGCAATAGCAACACAATCAAAGGAGAAGGAATTGAATTCAACAGGGACATTAATTGGAAACCTATTGCCATTGACCTATCGGGAACAGAGTAAAAGAGTATTAACATATCTCATGTTGGAGAGTGATGATTATGAACAAGTTCAAGTCGATAGCACTGGGAAACGAATTATAATTCAGGGAAAAAGTAATAATCTACTCGATTTAATTTGTGATATGGTTACAAATCGTAAAGGACTTTTATCATTTGACAATAATCTATACAACTCTCTAAATACATCAAACTTCCCCAAAAGTTTTATTGGAAATAAGCAAATTTTAAAGAAATTAAGGAAATATAGTAGAGGTGCCAGCCCTCTAAAAACACTAAGATTTAAAAAAGAAGAAGAAGAAGAAGAAAAAGAGGAATTTAAATCAATCTTGGAAAATACTAGCACTCCTAGCAGCAGCAGCAGCAATGATTTGACCACACCAATGATGACGGCTAGACAAAAGTAAAGACGTATTGATATCAACTCACCGTCACAAGCACCACCCTCCAGTGTGCAAAAGGGGAGTGGGCATTACACTACGTGTTTGCGTTCAAAATGGATGAAATTTTAAAACATTAATATCAAAATATTGGTGAAGTGGGAAATCTAAGTACCCCTACAACAGTTTCTAAAGCTACCTCTGACGTTGGTGGTAGCACTTAAAAATGCAAAAGAGTATCTAGAAAATGATCCGAGTTACACTCTGCATCGGAATCGTAGGCTTCGTGGCAAACAATATCGACAAACTAAAGCCTTTTTCCCTCTGCATATAATGCAAACAGATATTTTAACTCTAGATGTGATTCAAAGACGTCACAATACACCCTACAAATATATTCTAGTAGCAGTCAGTGTCTTTAGTCGCTATGCATATGCCATTCCATTGCAATCAAAGAGAGGTGTTGAAGTTGCTAGGCTTTTTAAAGTATTCTTGAACAAGATTGCTATAGAAAAACTCAAAGTGACCGCGGTAGCGAATTTGTTAATCCTCATGTGCAAAAGTTTCTATTGAAATATAATACATAGCTCTATCATAGTCACAGTCCGATAAAGGCTGCATTGGCTGAACGATTGATAATAACGATTCGTCTATTAATTTCAAGATATTGCACGCTGAAAAATACTGCTACTTTTATTCATGATTTAGAAAAAATCATGCAAATATATAACCAACAACCACATCGATCTCTGTCCGGTGTTAGCCCTCCGGCAGTTCATTGCAGTCAAAATAGATTTGACGCTTTTCTTAAACAATATTCCAGTGAAAAAACAACATAAAAAATGTGAAGAAAAAATTCAATGATGGCGATACCGTTCGAATTGATAGAACCACCAATTTTTTGAGAAGGGGAATTATTTATGGAGCACTGAACTTTTTAAAGTGTCCAAAATCCTAGACACAGAACCCACGACATATCGGTTGCGAGACAACAAAGATGATGAGATCCCCGGCAGTTTTTATGAATATGAACTTCAAAAAGTTAGAAACAGTATTGAAATTTATCAAATAGCAAAGTTATTAATGAGCCGTACTTACAGGGGCAAGAGACAGTTGCTTGTTCGTTGGCTTGGATACAACTCTGATTTTGATTCTTGGGTTGCAGTTGAAGACATTAACAATGCCCAATGATTTGAATAAAACAAGTGATTTTTGGACGAAACTCTCTCCCACTATCAAATTCGATGGCACGTATGAAGTGGCTCTTGTCGACTGTATTCTCAAAAATACCTATGATATCCTGAGAAAATATCGCAAATATGATATAAAAATTAGACCCTATGATTGGCCACCACCACCCGATAGCATAAAATTCAAATGACCAATTGAATGGATTATCCTTATGTTGAATTACGATATTAAGAACTCACTTGTATGAATTATATATTTCCTTTTATTAATAAAACAATCTCCGCTCGCAAGAAAGGGAGCCTTTTATTTTAACTAGACAAAGATACAGAAGAAGTTCTACATTAGTTCACCCATCGTCAGTTGACACGTTTTTTTCAATGATAATCTAAAAGATGTTCTTGGCTTTGAACTCAATATAATCAATGGTAAAAGTGCCGGGAACACTAACGATATTTTGCTGACTACCCGCCAGCCATCTCAACGGACACTTGTATATTTCTCTATGCTTCATTTGTTGAAACATCCAGAGTTGGCAATAGCAATGTCCCCCTCCTACGAGTTCTTGAACGAAAAACCAGTCAAGATCATATTCATCATTACAATATAAAGCATATTCAGTACATTCTCGTAAACACTTCCAATTTGGAACTCTGCCAGTTAACACTAAGAACTGACTTAGGTGATCCCCTAGAAATATCAAGGTTTGGCTGTGATTACATGCCATTTTTGACCCATCGTTGTCAGTGTTCAAAACAAACAAGATGTCTAATAGAAAAGTGTTATTCATTTGTACCCATATTGACTGCTATGTTAATACTCTTGGGCCAAGACAACTGGGCAATGGAATGGACTATTACATAGGTCGTTCATCAATGTCTGGTTATGGTCTTGTCAGTTGGTTGGCTAAGCTCTTTTGCTCTGCACTACCTCTGGCTAGAAAATATATTGTACCGGCTGCGACAGATTTGCATCCTCTACACTATACGGTTGGAGCTATGGCAAGGATTTTAAAAAAAATGCTTCGGACAATCTTAGGTACAGTGTGCGAACCCTTGGCGACCAATTGGAATCTCAACAAAATGGAAAAGGTTTAAAAAGGTCGAGAAACAGTGCACCACTCACCAGTCTCTACTCAGGTCAGAAAAGAAAGACATCGCCCCTGTCAAAGAAAAGAAGTAAAATGACGTCACGTACAGTACACAGAAGAAGAAGCCCCAGGAAGAGAATTGTTAGATCGAAACTGGATTTCTTTTCATAGACTGAACAATGGCATACCTGCCACAAAGGAATTACCATCCTTGAAGAACTTCATCTTTAAATCTATTCAATGCAAAAAATGTTGATGTGAGTGTAAAACATGGATACTATGAACAACACCCCTCCCCGATAATATCCACTTTCAAATTTATTCCAATGAGGAGTACCTTATAGACATGTCTTCAACATTTATAGATTTACATATGAAAGGACAAAAATCCGACAATGGAATGCCAATTCGAGCTGATGGAATATCCTATGAAAATTGTATATTACATAATTTATTTCGTCAAATTAGTGTCTACATAAATGGCAGAAGCAACAATCTCTCAAATTATACAAGCTATATGCAGTTCTTGCTGATGACACCCAAGTCATACAAGGAATTGAGAGGCACATCCAATGGATATGAATATATTACAGATACTAATAGTACAGATGCACTTAAAATGGTACAACTAGTGAATTGCATCTAGTTGGAAAAATATATCATGGAATATTTAATATACCCCAATGGCTACCACCCAATATAAACGTGGATATAAAATTGACGCTTGCTCCATCCAATTTGATTTTACGAAAAGAACTTGCTGCCAATCCTGATGTAAATCTCTCACTCACCTCGGAAATACTACAAGTACGCAAACAGCAGGTTATGAGTTCTGTTGCTTAGGCAGTGAAAAAACTGAGAGCCAGTGGAAATAATATTAAACTACTTGTTCCTCATATAATCACCAATCAACGTCATATTGCCACAGGCTCACGTACCTTCACCGACTCATCCTTTATCCGTGGCGAAATTCCGTCAAAATTAGCCTTGGCATTTGTAAAAAGCGCTAGTGCAATAGGATCGTGGACTGGATGCCCACATAAATTCGAGATGTTTGGGATTTCATCTCTTGTCTGCAATGTAAAAGGTATACCACTCTACAACCTGTCTTTTGATAAATCCTGTAGGAAATTGTATGAGTTGACAATGCAAACCCTAGATCATGATTTACAACTATTTGAAAATGGTATAACCGAAGAAATGTTCACTAAAACACATGGTCTTATTGTACTAGACCTGTCTGGCACTCAAGATATGAGTATAGTACGAACGCGGAGTTTGCGTTTAGAGTGTACATTTGCCGACCCATTACCTAAGAGTATTGCACTAATCTCATTAAATAAATTTGAAACCTATTGGGAAATCACTCCCGAAGGCAGTGTTCTACTAGACCTTGCACCTTGAACACCAGTCAAATAATCAATGTATTTAATATAGATCCCTACATGTCCAAATACAGATCCTATTGTCTACCCTCGGACTTCCTTGGAAAAATTCAAAGTGCAAACAACTCCCTAATCATTGTTAATAGCAGTCCGTCGACTGTGAATGCTGGTCATTGGTTGTGCATCTTTCAAACAATGAAGACGATTGAATTGTTTTGATCCTCTCGGCCTACCCTATATATTCTACACTCCACACATCAACAACTATTTGAAAGCAGTGAGAAAACTATTATTCAAAATCGAAAGAGAGTGAATCTGACGACTAACAGTTGCGGTTTCCATGCGCTACTATATTCCGTGTTGAGATGTCGCAGTTATACTTACAACTAGTTTCTCAACATTTACGTAGACAATCCACGTCTGAATGACTTTTTGGTATAAAAGATCCTCGCAGACCTGTATAATATTGATTTTAGTGCCATAAGAGTGAAGTGCTTTAAAAATGTACGTAAAATTGCTTATTAATAAAAAAAAATATATATACAACAACAATGTCTTTATTCTTCACTTTAGATTTCTTCTTCTTCGGTGTATAGGCAACTGTCAAGTACCACTAATCCTGGTAGATCATTTGAATTCACTGTATATTGATCTTTATTGGCTCCAAAGTTAGGGTCATATTTTCTACAGTACAATGTAACTTCACTCTTGTCATATCTTTTTGTTATAGTCAATGATACTGTTTGCATTAATATTGTAAAATTTACGTGTTTCAATTTGTCTATTTAAAGCAATATCACATATAGTGTTTTCAAGTGGTGAATCACATTCGGTAACAGCTAAATAAATATCACTAGGCTTATAGTCATAATAGGCAGTGTTGTCACAACGATGACGTAGAAACCAAATTGTCTTTTTACCCCAACAGTTGAATCGTAGACCTGATTCTTCCTCCCAAAATACACGACGATACCAATCTCGTAGAAATAAACTAAAATCCCGTTTAGGGTTCTTTCCAATCATACCAGGATAAGTATTCTCCCACTGATCACATTTGTCATAATGGTATTTTGAGCATAGTTGCTCTCTAGGGTGACAGTCAAAAATCTCTTTAAGACATGAATTACAGTCTTTAATTTGTACTGCGTATCCTCTATGTAATTTACAGGGATTGTATAATTTGCACTTTTCATTATATTCATCAATAATGTTACAATTCTCTCATGATGACCAATTGCCAAGACCGTACATACATAGCGGACATATATAGAACATTTTTTTTTGGTTTCCGGAGTCAACTCTCTCACAGCTAAAAAGAAACTGATCCATGTTCGATAAATTAAGAGGGGGATAGGAAAGGAGTAACTGTGTGACGTTACGTAACCTGTTTTGATGGGAGAGTCGTCTACAAAGAATCTATGGCAATGTTTTCAAAAGTATATCCACGATATTATTCTGCTTTGTTTCAATTAATAGTTAAATAAATTGAGTAAATGAATTTGAGTTACATCTTAAAAGTTTTAAAAAGTAATCCAATGGGGAGAATCATTCCCCATATATTGTCAAGTGTTCCCTGAGAAAATACCTTCCGTTGAACAGACAACTCGAGACAATCGTCATCCAGAATCAAATGTTTTTCCATAATCACAAGATTCGACCTAATTCTCTCTTTCTTAAATTTATTCATTTTTCAATCCTAACACTATCACTGCTGACTCTAGACTAACCACGATTCGTTCTAATTCAAGAATATTCGATAAGCTAAAAAAAAATCTAACAAAAGAGAAAGGGGACATTTTTGATTTCAAAACAATTTTATTGTGCGTGATCATAAATACAACAATAATATATATTACACATATACAATTACCGATATAGCTTATTGTCCTCTATATATTTCACTATGCTAACATAACATTATGGCATTCCTCTGATAATATTATGGCTATACAACTTGGTCACCTTGTATTTATAAATGTATATCATCTCTGCGATCAGAAACGTCTAGCTTCACTTACCAAGTTTTCTAATACCCGCTCATCCCTTAAAACTCTGTTATGCAATATTGAAAAGCGTGGATATTGTTGGCTATTGATAGGTGACTTCAATTGTGATGTTCATAGCTCCTCTACTCGTGCCAACTTAGTTTTAGATTCGTTGCCTATTGGTTACTGCATAGTACCCAAAGCTCTTAATTACAGTTATATTCATAATAGTGGTACTGTGACCAATGCTGATCATTGTATTCGCTCTACTGATGTTCCCTGTTCTGTCGTTAATGTTGACGAAGACCCCGTGATTTTGACCGCCTTCCCCTTTCCCTTCCTGTGACATTAACCGCTGATCCATCTAATCATCCTTGTGCTGCCAATAAAAAATGGTGAATGAAACGAGAGTGGAGCAAAGCCAATTGGCCTTTATATATTTCTACCCTAACAGCTCTGTTGTCCTGCGTCAAGATCCCTTTTAATCTATTGTGCACGAGTGTTATTTCGTCACAAGCCAGAGTACAACTGAATGTTTATTATCTTCACTTAGTTTAGTGCATGAAACAAGCTGAGAATGTGGCTGTTCTCCTTGTCCGGGTTAAACTCAAAACTCGAAGTCCAATTTGGAAAGAAGAACTGGGTCTTAAAGCCGTCAAAAATCGTGCTAAACTCTGGCTTCGCATCTGGATTGCGTGTGGGCAGCCCTTGTGAGGCCAAGTGTTTGATATAAAGAGTAAGACAAAAGTGGAGTTTAAACGATATCTTCGTTTGGTTCGAAATAATGGCGCTGAGTTCCCTAAAAGTGCAGCACAATGGAAAGAAATCATTAAAACGTTTAAATTTGATTCAATAGTGACCAGTGATGTTATCCCAGATTCGTCTTTGCTTAGGCATTATAAAAATATTTATTATCAGATTGAGTATAGTGTTCATTATCATTTTCAGTGCTTAATTTCTAAATTTTTCCCACCTAAAGTTTTGCAACGTCATGTTATTCCCGTCTCAACTAAAAGTATTGTTAATCGTTTGCTTAACCTTAAGTCTAAATCAAATGATCTTGATGGGATTAGCGCTCACCATTTACGTTGTGATTGTCCGGCACTAGTCGCTCAGCTCCAGTTACTTTTTCAGTTCTGTTTATCTTTGTCAGTGGTGCCTGATTCCTTCCCTTGCGGAACGGTAGCTTCGATTCTTAAACGCGGAAGAGACCCTTTTGATTGCAGTTCATATAGGTCCATCACTGTTGCTTGCAATATTAGTAAGGTTTTTGAATATGTTCTGCTCCCATATACTATTGAACGAACTGCGAAAGACTCTAACCAATTTGGATTTCAACCTCGTATTGGGTGTCAACATGCGCATAAGGTTATAGCTTCAACTCTTTATGATGCCCAGTCTAAAGGTTATCAATTACATGTTTGCGCTTTGGATTTATCTAAAGCCTTCGATAGTACTTGCCATGCACAAATATGACACTCTTTGTCAGAGTTTGGGATGAACCATTCTGTCATACATGTACTTAAATTTTGGTATAGTAATTCGTTTCTTCGTTTAAAATCTGGTACAGGGTACTGTAGTAATACACCAGTTCCTTCTAGGGTATGACGGTGTTGGATGTTATCCGCTTAGCTATTTAATGCTTGCATTCAAAATATGTTATTAGGAATCAAGCCTTCGTATTTTTATAATTTATTTGATGTGTCTTATATTGCGTATGCGGACGACCTGCTAGTTTTAAGCCGAACCAAGTCTATTTTGGCATTATTGGTGCAACGTATTTCTATGATGTTTCGGGATGTTGGTCTGTTTTTGAATTTTGATAAATGCGAATATTTAGTTTTCAATCCCAAATCATCAGCTCATAATTTGTCCTGTGGATCCTCAGTAATTCGCAATGTTACGAGTTTACGGTGGTTAGAAATTAGTATTTGTTCTACACTCACTTTTTTGCGACTTCAAGTTCTGAGAGATGTTAAAGAAAAGTTGAAGATCGGATATGCGAAAATTGTACCTAACCGTGGAAATTTTCACGCCGAGCTTTAGCTAAAAGTATTCCGCATATTGTGACCATTCTGTCTTGTTTTTAAGTGGAATGAATTCGTTATTGAACAAAAATGACTTGCGAAAGATCCGTATCGCTTATTTTAGATATTGTAAATTTTTATTGTACCTTCCCACTTCATATTGTAATAGACGTGTTATTGAGAAGTATGTTGCTACCGTCATTATCCGATCGTTTGAATTGCTTAGTAATAATTTGACAAGAAATGCCTTTGTGTCCCTAGGTCCAAACCATATTACTATCCATGTGTTTTTGTCAGTGATTAAGGTTTAAGTTATCTTTGTTTCTGTGTATTTGATTGATTCTTTTTCCTTTTTAGTGTGCTTTACTCCGCTTGTTTTGTATAAAAGTGGGTTATAAATAAATTAGTATTATTATTATTATTATGCATTTAAAGCACTTTGAAGTCGAAGCAGCGAAGCATAATTGGTCCTCCAATTTAAATTTGCTCAATGATAACACATATCTTGCATATACTTCATCCCATTCAAGACAAAGCCGTGATCCTCTCGTGATTTCTACCGCACTATTTGGTGCTCTTTTATCATTGCTGCTGCTACCAACTTCTAATAGTGTAAAAATTCCACTCATTATTAAAAATATATCTCAATGAATAAATATATGAGTAAAGTCAAATTGTTCTCTTCTCGAATTCTATTCTCACATTAATAACAACTATACTGAAAATCCATACTTATATTCGTTGTGTTACTCCCGTTAGCATTTTTGACTCTGTGATTGGTCTAGCAGAGGCACGTGATCTTGTTCGTACGCAGATTATAGTCCTCTGATTGGCTGTCATCTTGTACTGGTTGTATTCTAGCTCATTGGAGGTCAATGATCTTGTACTAGTAGCGGTAATACCTCTCCCCCTACTTTAGTGCTTAATTGAATGGTTGGTAGTGGTCAAGGCCGTACCTAGAGGGGGGCTAGAGGGGTTTGAACCCCTCCCGAAATGTTTTTTTTGACTCGTAAACACGTAAAAAAAATGGATATAAACAAACTTTGTATGCATTTGTTGAGTTTTTTTCTGTGTGTAAACCCCCCACCCCCCGGAAAAAAAATCTTTGAGTAAAACCCGCTCCGAAAAAAAAAATCCTGGGTAAGGCCTTGGTAGTGGTAGTAGCAGTAGCAGATAAGCAGTAAAACTACATTAAATGAAAAATGACTAATTTCAAATGGATCAATTGACAAAGTGAGGAAAATACGCAGAGGCCTAGGTCTCGAAGTAAAGATCTTTTTACCGTCTCTTTTTCACCCAGGAGAACACCATTGCAGTGCGTGGCACCGCCAATGCCTCAAGCCCTGACGAGAGTAACAGCTTTTTTTTCAGATGATGGCAACTTTCACCACAACTCATTTTAATCTCAGCTGTATGGCTTATAATACCGCAAGCCGCTGTTAAACGGTCTTGGTTCACAAACCGAAATCGATCGTCTCGGTCAGGCCAACGGTTTATTTTTATTTTATTCTCTTTTATTTTTTTTATCTTTTATTTATATTAAATTTGATCTACGGTTTATTTATATTTTAACAAATGCTAGCCAAAGATTCTTACAGCCAATTACGAAATGAGGATGTTTTCGTTGAAAAAAAAAACAAAAAACAACTTGTCCTATTCTTATCCTTGTCCTATAAATTTGTCATACGTTTACCTAAAAATGGGATTATGTCTGGAAGATTTAAAATGGGTAATGTCTGTAAGGGGGAATTTCACGCCTCTTGGAAAAGGAAGGAAATATTTAAGGGAGGCTAGATTGAGGGATGATCCATACAGTTCCCTGTGTATAGAGAGGATGAAACTTTGTATGATTTTTTAGGGGAATGTAACGAATGGAGGGAATTGCAGGTGGAAGTTTTCGGTAGGGAAGTCGGGGAGAGAGGTTGGATTTTGGAAATCTTGATAAGTAGGTGTTTTTTTAGATATAATATATTTTTGAAGATCCTTCCGGGCAGGTGTGAAGCATCGTGAAGATTTTCTTGAACATTAAATTCTAGTGTTTTTCCAGTTTATGTTTTGATGTTATATATTTTTTCTTGTTTGTTGTGTGTCACCATGTCCCAATAGGGTTTTCGTGTGAACAAAAATATAACAATCTATCTATACATGGGATAGATAAATAGCTTCTGAGTGTCTAAAAAGCTAAAGTGGTCATAGTTACTGCGAACGAATAAGACGGCCACTACGATAGGAGTGCTGGTATTAGTTTTGGCTTATCCATGATACGCATAAATGTACTTTTTTGTCTTTAAAAAAAGGTTTTTTTAATTTCTTTCTCTTGGTGCCTACTCGTGCTCTATTGATATAGATGGATAGATAGATATATTTCTCATTTATTGATAGATATATATATATATATATATATTTCTATATTTAGCAGAAGTTGACTTATCTACACATCAGAAGTTAGATGCATTTTATCCCTTAGGGAAAGCATGACTCAGTTGTAATCGTTATTTTCAAATTCATAGTGTTATTATTTATATGTTCCTTAAATATAATCAGTGAATTACATAGGATTGTTCACGTGGCCTGTTTTTCAGCGGCACTGCTAGTCTGCCCAAACGGGAAGTTGTGCGGTTGTAACTCCTGTCACCACAATTGTATAATCTTGTTGTTGAGTTGTTGCTGCTACTTTAGCAAATGTGATTGCTTGTTTAGGTGAATTTGATTCGCCGTCTTACGATATAAATAAATCTTTACAACCCAGTTGAAGACTGACGTTATAACTCATCACTTTTGACCATGTCTGTTTAAAATAAATTTTGCCGGCATAGAGCAGGACAGAGCGGCTCCGTCGCAAGTAAGTTAAGTACGTATAACAAAATATCCTCAACCTCTTTGGTATGACGTTTTAGGTGATGTAGTAAATTGTGTTTAGCGCCAAAGAAGGTCCAAATCCAGGGGAAAATTAAATTCGAATATATGTATGTTTGTCTTTAAATCAGTCATCTCAGGTACAAAATTAATGGAAACACACAACCAGACAAATTCCAGATTATTCTGTGAATCAGCTAAAAAAGAGATGCAGTAAACATTGTTTAATTTTAAACTGGACATTTCGTGTTTAGATGGGAAGTTTCATATTTCCTGGAAAAATGAATAAACTATCACTCAAAATTAAAAGAGAAAAAGTGTTCCAACGAAAAATGAATATTCCATTATGTTCTTAGATGTTGGAAAGCAAAATATCCAAGAATTAAAACTTGAAGACCCCACATTATGTTTGCTGGTGATTGGATGCCAAGTTTCTTCGCCTTTCTGTAAGCAAGCAAAGCTTCAATTATGTGGGCCATTACTGCGAATGCGGCACTGGAAATTGGAAAGAAGAAGAACTTTATTGAGTTGCCGGTAAACACCAACATGGTATTTAATACTAGAAAAGTCAGAAAAGCAGACAAAATAGTAGTTAATTCTCTTGTTCATAGTATAATCAGAAATGAAAGATCTGGTAAAATTCGAAAGAAACTGGTTTTGGGTGATCTAAATTAGAAAAAGTTGAAAATAGAAGCTGGTATTAAATACAACTATATGAAAAGATAACAGAATAAATTTAAATAAGTGCAGTTCCAAATTTGAATGGTGTCGCACAAGTACTACAGTTATATTTCACGTCATAGTAAATTAAAATCAATTCATAGACTTATTCCACCTAATCTTGGATTTTTTTAAAGCTTTAGACTTAAACCTTTCATCTCGGGTAATTTTTATGAGTAAAATCTTCTATATTTTCAATTCAGACATAATAAAGAGTATAATTAAAAAAGTAAAGAAAAAAAATAATAAAAAATAAACGGTAAAGATTATGATTTTCTTAAACTATATCAGCTACTATTTATATTTTTTTAACTACGCGCAACGTTGTTCGGCTAATATTGGGAAGAACTCATTCAAAGAAACACTACCTCAGATTAACAACATAATCACATCCCCCAAATACTTCGGTTAATTCTTTTGCTTCGTTTTTTGGAGGCACTGGTGTATAATCTACTCTAGGCCCTAAAGTAGCTGGTATAGAGCTCCGGGCCCCGTATTGCCACGCAGAGATCGATCCACTGTGCCACCACAGATATATGACGTCATGGTGGCATCAGTGTGAACTTTTCACAAGTTTTCCGAACCCAAACCAAGACTGCTAACAGGGCTGTGGAGGGGCCTTTAAGAGTGTTGCCCCTCGATAGAACTATAGCCTAGTAAACGGCACAGCATTTGCAAGGGATTCTTCCTAGCTAAGTTGCCTCGCCGTAGATAATAGGCTTGTGATTGTCTGTGCAGGATTTCCATTCTTGTTGATTGAAGAGGATCACCAAGTGAAGAATTCAATGTTGTGATCAAGATGAACCCAGAATTGCACAAAGCCTCCATTCAACTGGGGTTCCCAATGACTTCTTGCTGTTCGGTTCTAAGCCGGCTTAAGCGCTTAATGTAGATGTGTTAGTACCCGTTCTGCACAGGTTCTGGGACCATTGCTTATCCTGAGGCTACAATAATTTCAATGATTTAAAGAATATGAAAATCCCTGCAATTTGGAATGTTACAACATTAAAAAACAACTATCGTATCCAGGGCCGTATCCAGGATTTTTTTTTTTGGGGGGGAGGGGGTTAAAAGAAGATTTTTTCGGAGAGGAGGAAGGGTTACAAAAAAACTTAAAAAACGCATAAAAAGTTTGTTAATATTCACTTCTGTTCCGATTTTACGAGTCAGACAAACATTTCGGGGGGGGGGGGAGGTTAAAACCCCCTGACCCCTCTCCCTGGATACGGTCTTAATCGTACCGACATTTTAGCTGAGGAATTCAGACGGTTCGAACTGGACTTATTAGGAATTTCAGAAAATCCTATCCCAGGGGTAGGAAAAACATGAAATTAGGTAAAATAGAATATATTTACTCAGGTACGAAGGGTGGATTGCATAGGCAGGGACTAGGGCTTATGACGAATAAGAAAGCTGCTAAGTCTTGTTTAAATTGAGAAGGTAGATGCTAGTTGGTCATTTTATGACTATATAGTGTTAGGTATCAGTCATAGTAGTATATGGCCCTGCAGAACCGACTGAAGGAGATACTAGTGACTCAGATAAATTTTACTTACAGTTACAGGAGCAAATAGACAAGGTCCAAGGTAGAAATATGGTATTCTTATTAGGGTATTTTATTGCCCAGGTTGGTAGAAGTAGAGATAGATAGTATCCTAGGCTAGGTAAATTTGGTATAGAAAAAAAATAGTAACAGTTACAGACTGCTGTAATTTTGTAGGTATTACAATCTAGTTATAACCAATACTGTATCTGGTCATAAAATAGCCCATAAGTTAGTATGGTATTCACATGATGGTAAGACAGCTAACCTTATTGATTATGTTATTGTAAACCGAAGACTGGCATGATCAACACAAGATACGAGGGTACATAGGAGTGCTGTTAACAATGCTAAAAGTAAAAATCACCATCTAGTGGTGCCTAGAGTTAATCTAAAGTTGAAATTTAGGAAGGACAACTACCTTCCGGGGAGCTATGATTCCAGAATAAGAGTTTGAGAGACGCTTTCCAGGAACTGTTGAATACTAAACTTCAGAGCTTAAAATTTTACAATGTCAAATTTTGGAGAAGATGGATGGCATAATTTTAGGAAAATACTTTTTGAAGTTGCTGTTGATGTGCAAGGAAAATAAGGTTGAACGCAACTAGGAAAAGCTGAAATTTAGGAAGGGTAACTACCTTCCGGGAAGCTATGACTTCAGGATGAGAATTTGAGAGACACTTTCCAGGAACAATTGAATACTAAACTTCAGAGCTTAAAATTTTACATGTCAAATTTTGGAGAAGATGGATGGCATAATTTTAGGAAAATACTTTTTGAAGTTGCTGTTGATGTGCAAGGAAAATAAGGTTGAACGCAACTAGGAAAAGCTGAAATTTAGGAAGGGTAACTACCTTCCGGGAAGCTATGACTTCAGGATGAGAATTTGAGAGACACTTTCCAGGAACAATTGAATACTAAACTTCAGAGCTTAAAATTTTACAATGTCAAATTTTGGAGAAGATGGATGGCATAATTTTAGGAAAATACTTTTTGAAGTTGCTGTTGATGTGCAAGGAAAATAAGGTTGAACGCAACTAGGAAAAGCTGAAATTTAGGAAGGGTAACTACCTTCCGGGAAGCTATGACTTCAGGATGAGAATTTGAGAGACACTTTCCAGGAACAATTGAATACTAAACTTCAGAGCTTAAAATTTTACAATGTCAAATTTTGAAGAAGATGGATGGCATAATTTTAGGAAAATACTTTTTGAAGTTGCTGTTGATGTGCAAGGAAAATAAGGTTGAACGCAACTAGGAAAAGCAGAAATTTAGGAAGGGTAACTACCTTCCGGCAAGCTATGACTTCAGGATGAGAATTTGAGAGACACTTTCCAGGAACAATTGAATACTACACTTCAGAGCTTAAAATTTTACAATGTCAAATTTTGGAGAAGATGGATGGCATAATTTTAGGAAAATACTTTTTGAAGTTGCTGTTGATGTGCAAGGAAAATAAGGTTGAACGCAACTAGGAAAAGCCGAAATTTAAGAAGAGTAACTATCTTCCGGGAAGCTATGACTTCAGGATGAGAATTTGAGAGACACTTTCCAGGAACAATTGAATGCTAAACTTCAGAGCTTAAAATTTTACAATGTCAAATTTTGGAGAAGATAGATAGCATAATTTTAGGAAAATACTTTTTGAAGTTGCTGTTGATGTATAAGAGAAGAAAGGTAGAAACGCAGCTAGGAATATTAGTGAAAATGCTTTATGTTTAATAGAGAGTACGAGGGACTTGTAGAAGAATTATTTAAGTGATAGATCATATAAACATAAGAAGAATGTGAACAGTGGCGTAATTTCGTCAAAATCCTCAAGAGGGGGGAGGGGGCGACAAAGTTCGAGCCAATTTTCCCAAATCAAGTAAAAATGACAGTTAAAACTGAAAAATGATCCATTTATTACCATACAGGCAAAGATATAACTAAAGAAAACTTACCTGTTTCTCTGGATACTTGAATTATGCAGGCTTATCTTACTTTTGACAAGATTTTTTTGCAGAAACTAAATTTCAGCTGGAGGGCAATTTGAGGTGTGGGGGGGCTTAGGTCTGGAGGGAGCAGTTGCCCCCTGCCCCATAGTAAATTGCGCCCCTGAATGTGGAGAAAGTGGAGAAAGGGTTAAAACTTGAATTAAGGAGAAGTCAATTAGAGGTCATGGATAAAATTGCTGAAGATCTGGAAGATACAGCCATACGGCATAATAGTAAAATTTTGTACTGGCAGTTTTTTTTTTGGAGGAAGAATCAGTAAGAATACTAAAAAATAATAAGACCCCGTGGACTGATAGTATGGTAAATGAGATTTATAAATATGGTGGTTTTGAAGCTAGAGTTATGAAGTTACGTTGTTATGAAGATTATGAATATGATTTTTTTAAAAGGGGAAGTACTTAGTGATATTAGGAAAACTCTAATTAAACTCCTCCATAAGAACGGTGATAAGAGTGAGCGTGGTAACTATAGAGGTATAATCTTCGTTTCTGTAGGAAGTAAATTACTTATTATGATGATACTTTTTAGACTTAGAGATACTGTAGATAAAGTTTTAAGAGAATAACAATGCAGTTTTAGGAGGGAAGAGGATGTGCCGACAAAATTTTCCCTTTTGGATTAATAATTGAGAAGTGTCTGAGTCATCAAACCCCTTTAGTCCTCAGTTTTATAAATTAAACTGATAAAAGAGCTTTAGCGAGTTTCCTATTTTTGTATGCTATACAGGTAAATAGATTAAAGTAATAAGTGGCATGTACGAGAATAACATTGTTGCGGTTAAGGTTAGTAGCTGGTTTCGTATTAAATAAGAATTTAGGCCGGGTTGCGTCCTATCCTCATTGACATGGGTCGTTATGATGGACTTTATCCTAAGGAGCAGAGCAAATGCAATGCGAGAACATGTAACTAATTGGGGAAGTAAAACTCATAGACTTAGATTATGCTGATGATTTAATTATCCTAGATGAAAATTTTAGCAAAAAGAATTTATCTTTTAGAGGTTTTGCGAGTTCAGGATGCAAGAATAGGTATGAAAATTGATGTTAAGAAGACTAGACCGCTAAAACTATAGGAATAAATGAAGATGAAGGGGTGATTTTGGGTAATGAGAAGATCGACCAAGTGGACAGCTTCACTCACCTAGGTAGTATTGTTAGTGTTAAATGAAAAGAAACAAGTCTTTTCAACTAAAAGCAAGGAGCAACATTAAAATTTAAAAACAGCAAAAATTACCGTGTTACATACAAGGAGCTTGCCCATCAAAAGCATTGTTATTGCACCTTTGAACTATGCTGAAACAAAATAGTTGTCACGAACTTTTGATCTGACGAATTTGGGGGAGGGAGAGGGGGGCTAGCCTGCAATCATTTTCGTCACTTACAAACGGCACTAGCTTTAATTTCTGTTCATATAAGTCCTCTACCGATATTCTAGGACCATTAGTTCGATGTGTTCGTCCCTGGGAAAACACCCCAAAAAATATAAACACACATCCGTGATCTTTCTTTTGGCAAAAAAATGCAAATTCTTAAACAGTGCAAAAAAATGCTAGCCCTTAAACAGTTCTTGAAGATGGGAGCTTGAAACTTCTACAGCAGGATTCTCTAATTCACTTCATTTGATTGTGCGATTTTCATTAAGATTCCTTGACTTTTAGGGGGTGTTTCCCTCCACTTTTGGAAAATAGGCTACTATTCTCAGGCTCGTAGCCTTTGATGAATAAAATTAAACTTGATGAATCTCGCATATTTGGAATCAGCATAATAGGCTGATTCTTGTGATAAATCTATTGATATAAAAATTCTGTGTCTTAGATTTTCGGTTACTATTGAACCATGTCGCTCCTTCATTATAGTTCGTTACCACGAATTGTTTGAAAGACGGCGGGTGCAGTGAAGATGTTAAAAGTAGAGTAGCCATGGCCCAGGGTGTTTTTTTTACAGTTGAAGAAAGTTTGCAAGAATAGGAAGATGTGACTGCGACCCAAGATTAGATAAATATAGTAATGACAATGGTCAATCATGGTCCTGAAGCTTGGGCGTTCCGAAAAACGGGAGATGATTTGCTAAATGTTTGCCAGAGAAATCGGCTACGGTTTGTTTTAGATGTCCGTCGGACTGACCGTATCTCGAAGAGTAAGCTGTGCCAAAAATCTGGTTCGATCCCGCGTTCTTGGGCTATAATAAGAAAAAGGTCGATATGGCTAGGACCGGTTCTGTGTATGAAAGATATCAGATTGCCAAAGATCGTCCTTGTCGGCAAACCGTCTAGGGCCAAACGAAAAGTAGGTCGTTCCCGAATGAGGTGGGAGGGTGCCACAAGGAAAGATTCAAGGGAAACGTGACCTTTTTATAAGGGTGTAAAGAGGGGAGCTTTGATTAGATTGGCATGCAGTAGGAGTTGCAGTCAGTTGTTAGTAGTATTACCAGATAACATGCCCCGAAATTGTATTTATAATATAGTTGTATATTTTTTTTGCGGGGGGGGGGGTCTCTAGAACAATTCATGGAAGAGAATGCACAAACCCAACTTCAAACGAAGCCACGCTAGGGTTGGAGACCCACGTACTACCTTAAGGTAACAAGGACCATTTGTGAGGGCCAATTTATAAATAAAATATAAATTAAAACATAAGAATGTATAAAGAAAGACCATATTTGATGTGCGTCTTTTACGTAATATATTGCTACGGTAAAAGATATAAATAAGACTAAATAAGTTTTTAAAACTTATGTAAAACTAAATGAAACTTACATCAGTTTCATCGCTCCTCCAAAGTTTGTTCCAAGGTATGTTGTTAAATTGTTAAGCGGTAGATACCGTGGAACTGAAGTGGGCGCAAAACCAGCCATCTAAAATAAGAAAACGAAGCTGAAACTTAGAGGTATGATCCAAGGGTAAGGAAATTAGGTAATGGTACACGGACCTGATAGAAACAATACACAAGACGCAGAATAGAAACACGGTACTTTTGTTAGGGAGCTTTAATGCTTAGAATGACACAAATAAAGATAAATAATATTTTAACTAAGGTCTATATAGCCTTAGAAGAAAATTACTAATGATAGTTGACTGCCACAATTTTGTAGGCATGAAGATCTAAAAAAAACAAATACTGTAATTGGCCATAGAGTGGCCCATATTTCAACATTGTATTGCCGTGGTGATTAGTTATTAGAAATAGGCAAATAACAGGGTTATTACAGGATATTAAGGCATGCAGGGTTCCGCCAAAATTCTATAGGCATAAAGATTTAGTAAAAACAAATACTATGATTGGCCATACAGTGGCCACCGTTTCAACACCGTATTCACGTGGTGAGAGAAATAGGCGAATAATAAGTTAATACACGACATTAAGGCATGCAGGGATCCCCTATTGAACAAGAATTATTTGTGGCGGGCAGGGATGCCACCCAGTGAGAAACAAAACACTAGATTTTAGCGATTCTTTGGTTGATTTAGTGATTTTCTTCAATAGTTTAATGGTCTATGTGCAGATTCATTTTTATATTGCCTCAACCAAAAATCACTAGAAATAGCGATAAATTACTAAAGGTGACAGTCCTGGTGGCAGGGCAATAGAGGACGTCAATGCGCATCGATGTTTAGCTTTGTACGTACCCACTAGTCTTGGCAATTTAAAAGTTATTCAGCCTTAATTGTAAATTTAACCTCCAAGTTAAAGGGCTTGTTTCAGGTCAGGCTTTAAGTGAGCATCAATGAGTCAGCTCCCATTTTATGAGTTTCATACAAGAATAAAAGTTAGTACTTACTTTTTAATTTTAGTTCTTCCAATAAGCTTTCAAAATCAATCTCTATAGATTAATAAGGTCATCTATAATAACAGATATTATTAATGATATTAGCATTAATAGATATTTAGAAAAAATAACGTCATCATTGATAAGGTCGTAAAACAATCAGCATGTGGCGAGACTTGACATTTTTTCAAGCTTTGTAAACGTTTTTTTTTGTCAAGAACTGAGATCAGACACTTATCACTACACTAATTTTAGAACCCAAAATCAATTATTCATATTATTATATTGAAAAATTACAAGTGTCGCCCAACGTTAGATGGCGTTGATGATTATTTTTGCTGACGCTAGCGCCGCTTCCCATTTTTGTAAGTTATTCTTTGACGCTGAACTAATCTTTATTTATGATTTGGTAAATAGAACGTTCTTTATATTCAAAGCTAGAAACTTTTCGCAAAGTTTTATTTTCAAAACACAAGGAATAATTTTCTTTTTCCTTCGGATAAAGAGAGAGACCCCTTACTTTTGTTTTTAGAGTCTCTCTTCATTCTTTGCTTCATTGGACCCACAAAGCTGAAGTCCCCTAAGACATGTAAAGAACTTGGAATTGGTACTTTGCAAGTACGGTTATAAGCCATTTTTGTGAACCAGAATTAATTCTATAAAGTAATTTCTATAAGTCCCTCATCTATCCCTGCATCTATCTCTTAAAAGTCCCTGCATCTATCTCTTAAAAAGAAATTACAAGCAAAAGTGAATTGTAAATCATTTTTTTTTGTAAGCCAAAGGGTTCGTCTTACAGCAGGTTTTTAAGCGATATTTCCCGCTGATATTACTTTCCGTGAGTCTCCTGCTGGTCCACATGAACCTTGGTTGCAGTTTTTAACCCCCCCCCCCCAACCTTCACACGTAACCGGTATCGGCCATATTTTTCTGATACATTCCTCTAGTTAAGGGTGTTTTCTGGTTTAACGGTTTAAAATTATGATAGAACCTAACTTCTAATCCTTTGTTTAAGTTCGAAGTCTCGTAATTACTACGTATTGGCTGTTACTAGCACAATACTTCTATGCAATATAGTTGCTTTAGTGTAAACCTTACACTGATTTATAAGTTTCTTATATCTTAAAAAATCTTGAAAAATCTTTAAAAAAATCTTTAAAAATCTAAAAAATATTAAAATCTTAAAAAATCTTAATTATCTTGAAAAAAGGGTCCTTTAAAAAACGGTCCTTTTGCCTGCCTTTAAAAAAAGGGGAGAACCCCCAAAAAGTCAAGCTATCCTAAGGAGCATATCAAAGAGCCATACTTTACAGGCATCAAGCCATATATACAAAAATGTGGAAATAAAAAAAATTCCGTATAAGATTGGGAGAACTCACGCGAACGGAAATGAAAAGCTCCAGTTTTATTTTTAAGTGATACCACACACAGGAAAAAACCTTCAGATTTTTCTTAGCTAGATATAATAAAGAACAGACCCCAGTTGTAACTGACATCATCATATAGTTTTACTATAACATCATTTATGGTTGTAAGCTATGATTATGACGTTATTCATCATCTTGTACACGAAGATACAGTTAAAAATAATGTATTTGTTTTTTAACGTTGTGTTTTGTTAATTAGAAAAGTATGTAGATGTAAAATAAGCCCTTTAAAATGCGCCCTTAAACAGTTCTCTATGATGTTCCAGTGTCCCACTAGCAGTGAAGAAGGGAAGAAAGAGGACGCATATCAGTCTACCCATACAAAAACTGGTTTTCCTTGTTGTTCTTTACGATGTTTTGTAACTTTTAAAAATGTTTCTTATTCTAATTAAATAACCATTGTGTTTTAGGAATCATTCTTAAGGAATTAGAACAAAGAGTCAAACCTTACCATTAAGAGCGAGGTATTGAGGAGGGGCAACCCCCCTCATATACGAAACAGTTTTTGCTCGTTTCAATTTTTAATGTTGCACCTTACTTCAAGTCGAAAAAACTTGTAAAGCGCTAGTTATTCAGAATTCTACAGACATTTGAATTTATTTGAATTTTTAAAAACTGTCAAAGAATTTTCAATAATTTTCCAAAAATGTGTTGCATAAACTATGAGACTATAATTTTCGGCTCAACTTCGCTCTTTACTTTCATGAGAAAAATTTCGTTTTAAATAAACAATTTTTAATATTATATATTAATATTGGCTTATGAATTGATTCTTCCTCAAATTATTTACGAGTCAAAATCTTTTCTGTAAACCAAAGTCACTATTAAATCCGTCTCTAAAAAAATAAAATAAATTTATAAAGAAAAATATATTTTAAGCAATCTTTATTTTACTACAAAAAGTAAAAACTGCCAAAATATTTGCCAAATTCCCGACAGATTTATAAGAGAACATTAGTGAGTTTTCTGTTGGTTCACACGACCATTGGCTGTTATTTTCACATTTCAATTTTACTTTGTTATTCCAACAGTAGAGATTGCAATTGAGATGTAACTTCGTATATGGTTTACAAAAAAAAAATTAAATTTTGCTCCAATGGATGGACAGCAGCCCCCTTCCGCTGCTTTCTTTCCTAAGATTATTGTAATTATAAATCAATTATGATTTTAGTCTCCCCATAAATAGCAATCGAACCTATATGGATAAAGAAAAAAACATATGACTAAAACTATAAGAAATTCTTCATCTCCAAGTACACTAGAGTAAAAAAAAAAAAAATTGTGCTGCTACCTAGAAAATTTGAATTTTTATAAGACAAAAAAAAAAAAAACTGATTTTTCAATTTTGAATTTTTAATACATCTGGAGATAAAAACGTTTTGAAAAGCGTTTTGTTTTTAATAATGTCAATTTGCTCATTTGTAGTCTTTGGTAAATCTTTTACGGCAGAAAATTAGATCTCTTAGGGCAGGCGACTCGTTCTTTATACTAATAAAATCTAACTTGTAAAACTCCATGCCAAGACTGCGTTTATTGCTATTTCAACACACAGCGTTACTTTGTAACCGCGACAGTGTTACTTTTATAAGATGAATGCCAGCCATGTAAAAGGATAAATGAAGATTTGATCCTTGACGTGTCCACCTTTGAAGACTTGGTCCCCTGAACAGGTAAATCAAATACCAGCGTTTAAAGACAACAAGGGAAATGAAGGATCGTCCCTTCCAGGGGAAAACAACAGGTGGAATAAATTACACTAAAGGAAGATGGATAAAAGACAAAGTATAAATCCAGATTCTCCAGAATCATTGATGCATCCCCTAGAAGACTCCGGGAGTTGTCGAGAATTCATCAGATTTTTTGAACTTGTTGTACATGTCCTCAACGATTTTGACGATCTTGAGACACCGTAGTGTTTTAGAATATGCCAAAGACCTTTCCTCCATATTAGGTCAAAGACCTGTCAGATATTAATGAATAATTGATATGGCGCACAGGGCCTCCACAATTTGGACGTTTTAATTACCGTGTTGCAAGCCACCAGACCTTCAGATAGCAGGGATCAAACCCCAGACCCAGTGTTGCCAAGCAGTGACCAATCTACTATGCAGCCACAGGTTTAAAGGATGGTGAAACGAAAGGTGAAAGAAGGTGAAAACGAGGTGAAACGATAATATGAATCCATAGGCCCATTTGTTCTGAGCAATCAATGGGTATTTACACACAAACAAATACGCATTGTCAGGTAAAAACGATTATTCTAACCTGGGAAGAACTTGGCACTAAGAAGACAACTATTTTGCCATTGTACCACGAACTGACTAGAGATATAAAAAATTTTTGGAGACAGAAGGCAGTTAATTATATTGTTTTGTTCAATATATACACTTATTAATCTTGACCTGGCCTGACTTCAATTAATTTACGGATACTCTGTTGGCTTTTGGCTGCTTTCCAATTTTTTTTTTCAATCATGCAATGGTGCACCAAAGATCCTTTATTATTAGATTCCAAAAGCCGGTGAAATCAAATCAGGAAATAGAAACAGGTTAAATCTTCCGTGGATGACAAGTACAACAAAGAAAATATTGAAGAATTCACCCAAAAAGTAGATGGACAAAGATCACTTGATATAGCATAATCTGGTGTCTCTTAATTTGCTGTAACGAATAATATTGATTATATAAGACATTTTACCCTGACGAAGATAAACTAGGCATAAAAGACTGGAGCTGTTCCGGTGATGCTGAATGGATGTGAGTCGCTGCTCTATCATAAGCTTCATCTCTATAAACAAATCATGCTTACGTGGCGTTATAGAGGCGTTGGGGTGGACGTACCACGAGTTGGCCAAACACTAACCGTGATTGCAAAAAGCCATGCAAGGTGAATTTGAGGATATCGTGCCTCTTGAAGAAACTACAGCCTAAGTAACGACGCTGCATGGCATTATATTTGGATCAATGGATAGTTTGTTCGGGTTTGTTTTTGCTGTTATTGAGATTAAAACTAAAGATAGTCACCTAGTATTTTTTAGAGTCAATTTAAAGCTGAAATTTAGGAAGGGCAATTACTTACCAATTATTTATTTGTTGAAAATTTGAAAATATGTTGAAAATGTGAAAATTTGAGAGGCAGGATCCAAGGAAAATAGAGTATGGTATTGAAAGAATTTTGAAATTTCATAATGTACAAGGTGGGTGGAAGGATGTTTGAAAAGACATTTCACTAAGGCCAGTTAGGAAAACAGCTAGTAACTTTAGCGAAAAGGATGCAAGTTTAGTAGAAGAACAAATCTCCTATTCAGGGCATTTTAACAGTATTCATCCTAGCAATTTTGTCTTTAAACTGGTAAAATATTTTTTTAAATTGGTCTATGAGAATAGGTCAATTAACAGACCGCTTAACTGGTCTATGAAAATAGATATGCTAAGTTATTATCAATAATGCCTCTCCTAGCCTCCAAAAGTAACCTCCAAATGTAACCAACCAAGTACTTCTAAATGCAAAATTAGTGGTTATAATTTTAAAGTGCTTCTTCTTGTGATTTTGTTTGAAATACTTTTTTTTCCTGTTTTAGCCGCTTAATTCGTCTATTAGAATAATGTTACGAATTTATTATAAACACACCAAAGCAGAAGGTTGATTGCGCAATTTCCAGCAATACCTCTTTCGTCCAAAAAATTTATTTCAGTCTTTCACAGCAATCAAATTCTTTGCCAAACTATTTCGCAGCTGATCTCCAAAAATCAAAGATTGCTAAACTAACAAACCGTTGCAAAAAACCTACGTTCGTTCGATTGAGCAATATTAAAGATGAAGTAAAAATTCGGTCAAATAATTTGTCAATTATAAATAATATGTTTTTCAAGATTGATACCAGGCAAAAACACATATATCTATTTCGAAGATGAATTTTAACCACAATATCAATAAATAAGTGAAGTATAGGTACCGTGTAGAACATTTCAAACAGTTCGCGGTAACGAACTGTAAGTAAGGAGCGATGTGGCTCAATACTAACCGAAACTCTAAGAAAAACAGTTTTGATAACAATGGATACATGAAAAGAATTGAATTTTTATATTTATTACAAATATATAAAATTCATCAAGCTTAATGCTACCCATCAAAAGTTGCAATGCTCCCCCCCCCCCCCGTTTTTAACCATCAAAAAGGGGGGACACAACCATAACATCAAGTGATCTTAATGAAAATCACACCAGATTCAGCATATCAAAGAACCGTACTGTAGAAGTACGGTTCTTTCGAGCACCTTTATACAAAAATGTGGAATTTTGCATTTTTTGCCGGAAGCAAGATCACGGATGAGAGTTTATTTGTTTTTGTTTTTTCCCCAGGGATCATCATATCGAACCAATGATCCTGGAAAATCGGGAGTGGGCTCGTTGATCAGAAATCAAAATTTCTAGTCCCTGTTTTAAGTGACCAAGACTATTGGAGGGCAGCTAGCCCCCCTCCCTCGCCCTTTTTTCCCGAAGTCATCGGATCAAATTTTTCAGATAGTCATTTTGTTCAGCATAGTCAAAAGATCTAATAACTATGTCTTTGAGGATGACTTGACCCCCACAGGCCCCAAGGGAAGGGCTGCAAGCCCTGAACTTTGTCCATTGTTTACATATATCATTGACTGTTGGGAAGTATACATATATTTTTCCGGGTTTTTTTTTATGGCAGGGACGGGAGGGTATGTGGGAGGATCCTTCCATGGAGGAATTTTTCGTGGAGGAAGGGAATTTTCCATGGACGGGGATCTGATCACCCGTCATTATTTAAAAACGATCAGAAAAAACTGAAAGTAGGCTAAGGAGCAACATTAGAACTTAAAACCAACAGAAATAATGTATATGAGATGGGTTGCCCCCTCCTCAATACTTAACTCTTTGCGCTAATTTTTTTAAAGCTTTTAAAAAAGCTCATTATTCTAATTAAATGGACCTTGTGCAATAGCAGTCATTCTTAATTAATTGGAACAGAAAGTCAAACTTTAGCTTAAAGAGCGAGGTTTTGAGGAGGGGACACCCTCCTCATATACGTAATAATTTCTGTCTGTTTTAAGTTTTAATGTTTCTCCTTACTTTTAGTTGGAAAAACTAGTTTTTTTTATTTCATTATAAAAAAAAAATATGAAAGTCTTGAGGTCTCAAGAAGCGAGGCAGATCTTGAACTATTGCTCAATCCTCTAAGTATCCTCTTCGGTCCTCAGAAAAAAACTAAAATCTAACCTTTTGAAGTAATCCTCACAAGAGGAAAAACACACTGAATCAAAATAGCGAGGTTTACTTCAAAAGATTAGACTTTAGTTTTTTTATTTCTTTTTTTTTCTGAGCATCGAAGGCGACTTGGCGGAGGTCCTTGTCGAAATATCTGCTAATTTTCACTTCGTATTGTTCCACTGCCTGACAACTACCCTCTTTTTTTCGGCTATTCTATTTTATTTTTCATTTGTTATTTTTTCTTCATTCTTTCATACATCATATGACCAAGTCGTCCGGCCCAGATAACATCCAAAAATTTTTTTCTGAAATAGTGCTATACTGAGCTAGCCAGTTCGTCTTCGCTGGCACCTATAGTGAGCTAGCACCCTAGTTCGGACTGTGCCCTCCCTCTGGATCCCTTGCTGTTCATATTCTAAGCCTTGAGAGGGCTTAAACGATTATAGGCTCAGTTAGGGCTTTACGGTTTTTGTTCAATTGGAAAAGTGAATGAGAACTTTTGCAACACAAAACTTGATAAGCGTCTTGAATAAAACATGGTAAATGCTGGACTGCCTGATGGCTCAGCATCGGAATTGGAAGGAGTTTCTGGCACAAGGATATGACCTAACTTTAAGCATTACTATCTTCCACATTTCTACTGTCTGTCAACTGCCTTACTGTTGTGATCGCGATCTTTAAACATTTGAAGGGCTTTTGATGTAGTTTTTCATCGTAGTTTTTCCTTTTGTTCGACGTAATTCTCCATTGAGTCCCTCCTTTTGTATACAAGTCCAGTCGACATTGTCCGTCCAGGGCACAGTTTATAGACAGTAAGCTTATCGCAGATCATTTCTGGTCATCGTGAACAAAAAGCTCCTCCCACTTCTTTCTGCCTTAGCTTGTTTAGCCTGTTTCTGAATATACCAGTAAGCTTAACGCAGATCATTTCTGGTCATCGTGAACAAAAAGCTCCTCCCACTTCTTTCTGCCTTAGCTTGTTTAGCCTGTTTCTTTCCACTCGCACCCCTGTCCGGGTTTTTATAATGGGAGAGATAGAGAATGATCATACTGCTATATTCTGTCTACTGTGGTCCAGGGGCTGTCCCCTCCTCGCTCTTTACGCCAAAGTTTTTTATTGTTTAAAAAAATAAAGTTGCAAGACAGAGCCAAACTTTAGCGTAAGGAGCGAAGCGTTGAGGAGGGGACAGCCCCTTTCATATACGGAATAATTTCTGTTCGTTTTAAGTTTTAATGTCGCTCCTTACTTTCACTTAGAAAACTTGTTTTTTATTTATTTAATATACCTCAGGTACAATCTTTTGAGTGTCTGTTCTCCTCTAGTTAAGTATATTTCGAAAGGCTGGATTTTCTTGTTTTTTTTTTTCTTAGCACTAAGGACGACTTGGCGGAGGTCCTTGTCGAAATTAAATAAAAAAAACAAGTTTTTTTTAACTGAAAGTAAGGAGCGACATCAAAACTTAAAACGAACAGAAATTATTCCGTATATGAAAGGGGCTGTCCCCTCCTCAACGCCTCGCTCTTTACGTTTAAGTCTTTTATTGTTTAAAAAAATAAAGTTGTGTGACAGAGTCAAACTTTAGCGTAAAGAGCGAGGCGTTGAGGAGGGGACAGCCCCTTTCATATACGGAATAATTTCTGTTCGTTTTAAGTTTTAATGTCGCTCCTTACTTTCACTTAGAAAACTTGTTTTTTATTTATTTAATATACCTCAGGTACAATCTTTTGAGTGTCTGTTCTCCTCTAGTTAAGTATATTTCGAAAGGCTGGATTTTCTTGTTTTTTTTTTCTTAGCACTAAGGACGACTTGGCGGAGGTCCTTGTCGAAATTAAATAAAAAAACAAGTTTTTTTTAACTGAAAGTAAGGAGCGACATCAAAACTTAAAACGAACAGAAATTATTCCGTATATGAAAGGGGCTGTCCCCTCCTCAACGCCTCGCTCTTTACGTTTAAGTCTTTTATTGTTTAAAAAAATAAAGTTGTGTGACAGAGTCAAACTTTAGCGTAAAGAGCGAGGCGTTGAGGAGGGGACAGCCCCTTTCATATACGGAATAATTTCTGTTCGTTTTAAGTTTTAATGTCGCTCCTTACTTTCACTTAAAAAACTTGTTTTTTATTTATTTAATATACCTCAGGTACAATCTTTTGAGTGTCTGTTCTCCTCTAGTTAAGTATATTTCGAAAGGCTGGATTTTCTTGTTTTTTTTTTATTATCACTAAGGACGACTTGGCGGAGGTCCTTGTCGAAATTAAATAAAAAAAAACAAGTTTTTTTTAACTGAAAGTAAGGAGCGACATCAAAACTTAAAACGAACAGAAATTATTCCGTATATGAAAGGGGCTGTCCCCTCCTCAACGCCTCGCTCTTTACGTTTAAGTCTTTTATTGTTTAAAAAAATAAAGTTGTGTGACAGAGTCAAACTTTAGCGTAAAGAGCGAAGCGTTGAGGAGGGGACAGCCCCTTTCATATACGGAATAATTTCTGTTCGTTTTAAGTTTTAATGTCGCTCCTTACTTTCACTTAGAAAACTTGTTTTTTATTTATTTAATATACCTCAGGTACAATCTTTTGAGTGTCTGTTCTCCTCTAGTTAAGTATATTTCGAAAGGCTGGATTTTCTTGTTTTTTTTTCTTAGCACTAAGGACGACTTGGCGGAGGTCCTTGTCGAAATTAAATAAAAAAAACAAGTTTTTTTAACTGAAAGTAAGGAGCGACATCAAAACTTAAAACGAACAGAAATTATTCCGTATATGAAAGGGGCTGTCCCCTCCTCAACGCCTCGCTCTTTACGTTTAAGTCTTTTATTGTTTAAAAAAATAAAGTTGTGTGACAGAGTCAAACTTTAGCGTAAAGAGCGAGGCGTTGAGGAGGGGACAGCCCCTTTCATATACGGAATAATTTCTGTTCGTTTTAAGTTTTAATGTCGCTCCTTACTTTCACTTAAAAAACTTGTTTTTTATTTATTTAATATACCTCAGGTACAATCTTTTGAGTGTCTGTTCTCCTCTAGTTAAGTATATTTCGAAAGGCTGGATTTTCTTGTTTTTTTTTTTCTTAGCACTAAGGACGACTTGGCGGAGGTCCTTGTCGAAATTAAATAAAAAAAACAAGTTTTTTTTAACTGAAAGTAAGGAGCGACATCAAAACTTAAAACGAACAGAAATTATTCCGTATATGAAAGGGGCTGTCCCCTCCTCAACGCCTCGCTCTTTACGTTTAAGTCTTTTATTGTTTAAAAAAATAAAGTTGTGTGACAGAGTCAAACTTTAGCGTAAAGAGCGAGGCGTTGAGGAGGGGACAGCCCCTTTCATATACGGAATAATTTCTGTTCGTTTTAAGTTTTAATGTCGCTCCTTACTTTCACTTAAAAAACTTGTTTTTTATTTATTTAATATACCTCAGGTACAATCTTTTGAGTGTCTGTTCTCCTCTAGTTAAGTATATTTCGAAAGGCTGGATTTTCTTTTTTTTTTTTTTTTATTAGCACTAAGGACGACTTGGCGGTGGTCCTTGTCGAAATTAAATAAAAAAAAAAAAGTTTTTTTTAACTGAAAGTAAGGAGCGACATCAAAACTTAAAACGAACAGAAATTATTCCGTATATGAAAGGGCTGTCCCCTCCTCAACGCCTCGCTCTTTACGTTTAAGTCTTTTATTGTTTAAAAAAATAAAGTTGTGTGACAGAGTCAAACTTTAGCGTAAAGAGCGAGGCGTTGAGGAGGGGACAGCCCCTTACATATATGGAATAATTTCAGTTCGTTTTAAGTTTTAATGTCGCTCCTTACTTTCACTTAGAAAACTTGTTTTTTATTTATTTAATATACCTCAGGTACAATCTTTTGAGTGTCTGTTCTCCTCTAGTTAAGTATATTTCGAAAGGCTGGATTTTCTTGTTTTTTTTTTCTTAGCACTAAGGACGACTTGGCGGAAGTCCTTGTCGAAATTAAATAAAAAAAACAAGTTTTTTTTAACTGAAAGTAAGGAGCGACATCAAAACTTAAAACGAACAGAAATTATTCCGTATATGAAAAGGGCTGTCCCCTCCTCAACGCCTCGCTCTTTACGTTTAAGTCTTTTATTGTTTAAAAAAATAAAGTTGTGTGACAGAGTCAAACTTTAGCGTAAAGAGCGAGGCGTTGAGGAGGGGACAGCCCCTTTCATATACGGAATAATTTCTGTTCGTTTTAAGTTTTAATGTCGCTCCTTACTTTCACTTAAAAAACTTGTTTTTTATTTATTTAATATACCTCAGGTACAATCTTTTGAGTGTCTGTTCTCCTCTAGTTAAGTATATTTCGAAAGGCTGGATTTTCTTGTTTTTTTTTCTTAGCACTAAGGACGACTTGGCGGAGGTCCTTGTCGAAATTAAATAAACAAAGCAAGTTTTTTTTAACTGAAAGTAAGGAGCGACATCAAAACTTAAGACGAGCAGAAATTATTCCGTATATTAAAGGGCCTGTGCCCTCCTCAACGCCTCGCTCTTTACGCTAAAGTTTTTTATTGTTTTAAAAAATAAAGTTGTGTGACAGAGTCAAACTTTAGCGTAAAGAGCGAGGCATTGAGGAGGGAACAGCCCCTTTTATATACGGAATAATTTCTGTTCGTTTTAAGTTTTAATGTCGCTCCTTATTTTCAGTTAAAAAAATTGTTTTTTATTTATTTAATATACCTCAGGTACAATCTTTTGAGTGTCTGTTCTCCTCTAGTTAAGTATATTTCGAAAGGCTGGATTTTCTTGTTTTTTTTTTTCTTAGCACTAAGGACGACTTGGCGGAGGTCCTTGTCGAAATTAAATAAAAAAACAAGTTTTTTTTAACTGAAAGTAAGGAGCGACATCAAAACTTAAAACGAACAGAAATTATTCCGTATATGAAAGGGGCTGTCCCCTCCTCAACGCCTCGCTCTTTACGTTTAAGTCTTTTATTGTTTAAAAAAATAAAGTTGTGTGACAGAGTCAAACTTTAGCGTAAAGAGCGAGGCGTTGAGGAGGGGACAGCCCCTTTCATATACAGAATAATTTCTGTTCGTTTTAAGTTTTAATGTCGCTCCTTACTTTCACTTAGAAAACTTGTTTTTTATTTATTTAATATACCTCAGGTACAATCTTTTGAGTGTCTGTTCTCCTCTAGTTAAGTATATTTCGAAAGGCTGGATTTTCTTGTTTTTTTTTTTCTTAGCACTAAGGACGACTTGGCGGAGGTCCTTGTCGAAATTAAATAAAAAAAACAAGTTTTTTTAACTGAAAGTAAGGAGCGACATCAAAATTTAAAACGAACAGAAATTATTCCGTATATGAAAGGGGCTGTCCCCTCCTCAACGCCTCGCTCTTTACGTTTAAGTCTTTTATTGTTTAAAAAAATAAAGTTGTGTGACAGAGTCAAACTTTAGCGTAAAGAGCGAGGCGTTGAGGAGGGGACAGCCCCTTTCATATACGGAATAATTTCTGTTCGTTTTAAGTTTTAATGTCGCTCCTTACTTTCACTTAAAAAACTTGTTTTTTATTTATTTAATATACCTCAGGTACAATCTTTTGAGTGTCTGTTCTCCTCTAGTTAAGTATATTTCGAAAGGCTGGATTTTCTTGTTTTTTTTTTTCTTAGCACTAAGGACGACTTGGCGGAGGTCCTTGTCGAAATTAAATAAAAAAAACAAGTTTTTTTTAACTGAAAGTAAGGAGCGACATCAAAACTTAAAACGAACAGAAATTATTCCGTATATGAAAGGGGCTGTCCCCTCCTCAACGCCTCGCTCTTTACGTTTAAGTCTTTTATTGTTTAAAAAAATAAAGTTGTGTGACAGAGTCAAACTTTAGCGTAAAGAGCGAGGCGTTGAGGAGGGGACAGCCCCTTTCATATACGGAATAATTTCAGTTCGTTTTAAGTTTTAATGTCGCTCCTTACTTTCACTTAAAAAACTTGTTTTTTATTTATTTAATATACCTCAGGTACAATCTTTTGAGTGTCTGTTCTCCTCTAGTTAAGTATATTTCGAAAGGCTGGATTTTCTTGTTTTTTTTTCTTAGCACTAAGGACGACTTGGCGGAGGTCCTTGTCGAAATTAAATAAAAAAAACAAGTTTTTTTAACTGAAAGTAAGGAGCGACATCAAAACTTAAAACGAACAGAAATTATTCCGTATATGAAAGGGGCTGTCCCCTCCTCAACGCCTCGCTCTTTACGTTTAAGTCTTTTATTGTTTAAAAAAATAAAGTTGTGTGACAGAGTCAAACTTTAGCGTAAAGAGCGAGGCGTTGAGGAGGGGACAGCCCCTTACATATATGGAATAATTTCAGTTCGTTTTAAGTTTTAATGTCGCTCCTTACTTTCACTTAAAAAACTTGTTTTTTATTTATTTAATATACCTCAGGTACAATCTTTTGAGTGTCTGTTCTCCTCTAGTTAAGTATATTTCGAAAGGCTGGATTTTCTTGTTTTTTTTTTTTCTTAGCACTAAGGACGACTTGGCGGAAGTCCTTGTCGAAATTAAATAAAAAAAACAAGTTTTTTTTAACTGAAAGTAAGGAGCGACATCAAAACTTAAAACGAACAGAAATTATTCCGTATATGAAAGGGGCTGTCCCCTCCTCAACGCCTCGCTCTTTACGTTTAAGTCTTTTATTGTTTAAAAAAATAAAGTTGTGTGACAGAGTCAAACTTTAGCGTAAAGAGCGGGGCGTTGAGGAGGGGAAAGCGCCTTTCTTATACGGAATAATTTCTGTTCATTTTAAGTTTTAATGTCGCTCCTTACTTTAACTTAAAAATCTTGTTTTTTATTTATTTAATTTCTGAGCATTTTTGAATTAATGCAGCTTTGATTTTGGCTCACCGTACATGAATAATTAGATGTTTGGTTTCTTGGTTTCTTACGTTTTCTACCTTAGTTTTGCCCTATATATGAGATTGTCCTGTGAATAGCTGAAAATTTTGAGATTTAAGACTATGAAAAAAATATATATTGAGCTTTCCAGTTATATTGGAAGTAATGCCGCACGGTGGCACATTCGTTCCTGAAAAGTTACGAAGTCTATACAAAATAAATGCTCAAAATGGAAATTTATATTAATGCTTGATTTAACATAGTTGATTCCGTTGATTTTTCATGGAATTATGTTTAGTGACGTACAATTGCGCATCAGCTATTATGAAGGAGAGGTCGTGGATAATTGTGTATGCGGGGGAGGGGCTTTAATGCCTCAACGAGTGAATTTTACAGCCCCAAAGTCCTAATTATCATTGAACCCTCATTTAAATAAAGAATGAGTTTTGGAGAAGAGTAGAAATTGATATCTAATCCCTCTTGATTCCCGGGAATACTTTTGGTCTATGCTTTTATTATTGGTTTTGAGGAGTGGGGGGAGTATTGGTGTAACTCTAATTGCGACAATATTTTTCTATGTAGCATATAATATTAACTTCACGTGCCTACGGGCACCAAGGGGGGAAAAAGCCAGGAAAGGGTATCATAAGCATCACCGGAATTTTTTTTTGCTGGCGGGGGGGGGGGGGAGGGCGGACAAGAATTACCAGGATATTTATTTTCAGCAATTTTAAATGGTTATATTTTTATTTTCCTATTTATATAACGTTTCAATGTATTTAAATATATACGTAATATTTATTCAAATATAAAAGAACCCTATTGTAGAGGTCACCATGGTTTCAGCAGCGCAGAAGAATACCCCTTTCTATACGCCCGAAAATTCTGCAGTGGAAACATTGTTAAGAACTTATTCAATAAAAGTACTTTTGATCCAAAATTTTGACCCAATATTCAAATTTTGACCAAAATTTTAAATACAATCCAGCATTTTAATTCCCAATGAGAAAAACTGAAAAAGCTTGACGCTACCAATCAATTTACAATTATTGATATTTACAATTTACCAGCCAGAAATCAGGGGTTAATGAGGCCGGTACCGCATATTATACCTTAGTTAGGCCTGGGCAGGATTTGAAAAACACTCATAAATTAAATAAAAAAGCATTTTTACAACTGAAAGAAAAGAGCAACATTAAAAATTAAAACGGAGAGAAATTATTCCATGTATGAGGGAGGCTACCCCCTCATATACCCCTCGCTCTTTACGATGAAGTTGTAATTTTGTGTCCCAATTCTTTAAGAACGATTTCTGAAACACGATGGTCGTTGAATTGAAATAAGAATTAACTGAAATTTTTTTAAAGGACTAAAGAAGTTTAGCGTGACGAGCGAGAGGCTGAGGAGGGACAGCCTCCTCATATACGGAATAATTTCCGGCAGTCTTAAGTTTTAATGTTCCTCCTTACTTCCAGTAGACGAAACTTGTTTGTGTTTTTTATTATTCAATTTTAAGACATAAAAAGGTCTAGTGATATTTTAAGGTAAAAAAAAGAATCCATGCTACAAAAAAGTCGTTGAGATTTTTACCAAAAAATTTGGCCAGGATTGTCAATTTTTTTTGGGGGGGGGGGACATGGAAGGGATAGTTGGTCCCCTTAAGTTTTATCATCCTATATTTTGAAAAATACAACCCCACCCCTGTATTTTCGTGAATTGACACCCCTGAAGTTTGCCTAAATAGGACCAAAAGGTTATTGAGCGAGTATGCTAATAGCCAACCGATTAGTACTATAAAAAAAAAATTGTATGGAGCCTGCAAGTTTCTGGGCACATGGTATCAATTTCACAGAATGTTATTTGTAAACTTCTTTTGTCATATTTTTTAAACTTAATTCATTTACGCGCAGCATTGCCGATCACTCACTATTAAGTGAGGGAGGGGGTCAGAAGGATTTCGCTGTTGGTGGAGTTGTTTCAAGCGTAACAATTTTAAGCGGATCATTTTACGCAATATTCTACAACTTTCGAAGAGAAATACTTCATATTAATATGGAGGGGTGAGAGGCAATTTACCCAATAAACTCCCTTCACTGAAGGAATATATTGTTAAAAAGCTCACAATATTAATTGTTGATTATTTAGGTGGTAGCAGCTCCCACCGTGTTGGATAAAGATTTCAACCTTAAAAAGAAGACAAAAAGCAGAGAGTTGATGAGTATTATCAGTATCCTGGTTGCAGCGGTAGCTAGCAACCTAGTAAGAGACGATCACGTCCAATACTAAGAAACGTAATAACCCTTAGCTCCTGAGAATAGTGCCAGATCAAAACAAGAAGTACACTATTAGAACCGCCTTGTCCGAAACCCCTGTTTAGGAAACTTTGCGTCCCTTGGCTTGAACAACAAGGAAAATCTATCGGCTTGGAAAAACAAGAAAACTACGATACTCTGTATTAAAGGCATCTTTTTTATTTCCGATATTTCTGCTTGTTCATATATAGAATGGTTCCTATTCGTTATTGGTTTGAACAATGCTCTTTATTTTCACGTCAAAATAACCAATTGTTTGTCATGAAAATGTTATAAATATTTCGTGCGGCTCAATAGTAACCGAAACTGTAAGAAACAGAGTCTTAATAATAACGGATATATCAAAAGAATTGAATTTTGATGCTTATTCAAAATATATAAAATTCATGAAATTTAATGTTGCCCATTAAGAGCCTGAGAAATATTGCCCAATTTTTGAAAAAGGGGGTAAATGTTATAAATGCCCGTATTTCATGTAAATATTACTCACTTTCTTCCTAAGCAAAGGAAAAGACAACTAAGGTTATGACTTACGATAACAAGAAACATCCCATATGGAATCAAAATCCACCATGTGATGTGAGGTGTAACAAAATAATCTGGTTTGACTTTCCTAGACTTTTCGCTTTCTACCTTCATTCCAAAACGAGCTTTCTTTTATCTGCAAAAAAGACTTTGTTTCTGAACTTAAATAACTGCCTAGGTTAAATATAGTCAATAAAAACAAACATAAAGCTATATGTTTATAGACATAAAGCTTTAAACATAATGCTTTAAACATAGACATATAGCTTTAAACATAAAGCTATATATATATATATAAACGCCCACGTTACCAAAACTTTACAATCAAGGGACGACAAGTTATCTCTTGTAAATGTAAGCAACTGTATCTCTGAAGCTGCAACTAGTTTAGTATCCTTGCCTCCAGTCAAGCGTACATACAACGAAAGTTCATGAAATAGTGAAACACAAACATTCTACTTTAATAAACTTTAAAAGCAATCAGCAAAGAGTCCAGGTGGTATCCAGCACCAAATTTGAAACGATCTGAGGAAAAGTGGTAAGCAAAATGGCTTTAAACATGAACAATTTTAAGCTGGAAATTCCTTGAAACTGGAAGAGTTTGTTCTCGCTAAGGAGTGAGAATGGGACACATCTTAATAAACGTGGCTTGCATTCACGGCTACCAAGAATCTAGTTGAGACAAACATTTGAGACACTTTGCTCTATGAAGGCCGTTCCTATCGTTGGTGGTGCCCGGGGAAAAATTAATCACAACCACCCTCCCAACTCAAATATAAGCAAAAAAGCCGAATCAAAGTGAAAAATTTGATCAAAGTGGACAGCCCCCAGCCTTGGTACCCAAGCCAGCTGCCCGATTGCCCCCCCCCCCCTCTTTGAACGGCTGTGGCCCCATACACCCTTCCGCTGGATCTATACCTGCCCTTAAGTCTAAAGAACATCTATTGAAACACATACGCACAGAAATTGGTCTTATTTTAAAATATTTACCACTTTCAAGGTTATATAATCCACTGTATAACCAAAATATCGAAGTTTAATTGATAAAATTCTTATTTACTTGGAAAACAATCCTCCTCCGTTCGAAATTTGATTTTTTCCATTTGTAAAGGCGGGATGCTAACAAAACCAATTACGTGAGTGTCTCAAAAGGTAAGAATTTCTTTTATTGGGATATCGAGCCAGGATTTCAGACAGTTGCAATTAGCTATCATTAACGAAAAGCTTTTATTTTAAGCCAACCATCTATAAATTGCAGTGCACAGAGAAGGCAGTATTCAATTAGTAGCGGAAAGGTTGAAGGCTGTTCAAGCACTTTTACGTACATGGACGCCAGCTGAGGCGTCCACGGCCTTTGTTTGGCTTTTAAGGATAACCAAGAGAATATCGGAAGGAGTCATACGAATATAAAAGGGAGCAATACAAATCTTAACCCATTTATGATAACAATGACAGCTCTAGAAGACTCCTTTGTCCTCAGAGGATCCAATATTAAAAAAGGAAACTTTGCCTCGGTTTCAAATCTGATACGGTGACTGCAATATGCAAATTCATGGTCAAAAATTTAATAAGAGATATATGAAGTCCAATTAGCCGGAGTAAACAGTGCAATTTTCAAATATTATTATTTGTAATTCTCGTTTTCGCACAGTGTCAGTAAGACACTATAAAACATTTTTCGACGATAGTCGGTCAAAGTAGATGAAGTATCAACTCCGTCAACTAGCCGAAGGGCGTTTATCCAAGTTTTTATTAAACGTCTTGCCGTTTTTAGCCAGCCAATCAGATCATGTGATTTTTTTTTATTCTTTCCTCGTAATCATCTTTGTAGCCCTTTGGGTTTGAAAAATAACTATAAAAAATGATTTTTCGCAGTCGATATCTCACGACGGTCTAGATCGTTTATCAAGCAGGTACGAGAAACTAATATTTTTAAGTCTTGTGAAACTAATTTTGCGAACTGATCAAAATCACGAGTCCTAAAGTATCGATGAAGCTTAAATAAGGAAGCAATATTGTACAACAAGCAACTTATTGCACTCAAGTGATTGATTGAGTGATTGATCAAGTATTGATTCCGAAGATTATGTTTTAGAAGATTATGTTAAAAAGAAAAAGGTAGCTTTCCATCAGTTTCGTTGCTAAGAGAATACTCTAGTATAAATGCTGCGTATTTAAGATGAAATTTCAAAAAGAAACACAAGAGTTCAAGCGGTGTCACCATTAGAATCTGATGTGACGCTTTTAGCTGGCAAAGGGCAGGGACGCTATCCCCTGAGTAGTAGGTTATGGTCCACTACCGTTACCCTCGAAATTATGCAAGTAAAGTCCTAATTTTGTCATAAATACAAACTTCTGTTTCGATTTTGTTTTATATGTTTTTAAGCTAGTTTGAACACACTGTGTATTTTCGGTTGGGTGTCTTACTATTATCGCTGCTGCTACTAACAACCAATACTAATACTAACTAAAACTAATATAATTAAAACTAATACCAACTTGTTGCAGCAAAAGCCACCCGAGACCAACACAGTTGTGCACACTTCTTTCCACCCCAATACAGGACAATACTGCGTCCACAGTACAGAGAATATAATCTCTCTACTGTGACTACGCCGTTTACTAATATATAATTCCCCCACAGACTTTAAAGTCATAAGCTAAGCACGGAATTCGACTCAGAAAGGTCAGCCTGTGAACTTTGATCCAGTAAAACCTAATAACTCTTCTAAATGAGGCATATATGTGGATGTTTTATCCAAAATAGTTATATCATAATTTAACTGATCATAGGCATGGCTTCTTGATTTGAACTCTAGACTTAGCTCATGATCTTTCAAACAAAGCTAGCAAAGTTTTTCATAACACGGTACATGTCAACTATGTAAAATCAAAATCCATGTGACCAAAACAAGCGGTAAGGTACAAATAGTCACTAATTTGGACTCTAAGACCAAATAGATTTGCTGAAAGGATGGTTCAAGTCTGGTACTTAGAAAAACTGTGTTTCCTTCATGTTCAAAAGGAGCACTATATATGCTGTGTAAAATTCAGGGTTATTTGGAGGGGGTGGAGGAATTTCAAACCTTCCCTCTCAACTGACTTGTTAATCCTAATACCCATATATTAACAAATCTTCACATATTTTTGTAAACGAGTAAAGTAAACGTTAAAGAATTAAATGATAAAACGTTAATAGGGTGGATGCATTAAAGAATTTTTTCTATAGAGAAGGGTGAAAATCTAACTCAAAGAAAAAAAAAAGAAGTACTCAAAGAAACGATGCAGTTACGTTACGGGCTCTCTGAAATACCTCAATAATGCCTAAAAATTTGCACCTAATATCAATATTACCCTCTGGAAATGATTGCTTGGGGGGGGGTGGGGGGTATTTTGTCACGATGGGGTGAAATATTCATAGTCTTGGCTCAAAGAAACACTTTTATAACACACTTTAAATGGCGACTGTAGATACAGCATGAAATTCATTACTTTTCGAAGGAAGAAAGGGGGGGGGGATCAAAATCTCCTCTATCGGCATTCTGAACCTAATATTCATATTACAGATCTTATCATATTATAATGTAAAATAAAATCGTTTTCATCGAGGATGATCCTTCCGGAGGGACCTTCGAGATTTCCACACCTGTGGTTATATTTTCAATTTAGTTGCAGTTCATTTAAATATATATATATATATCATATATATATATATATATATATATATATATATATATATATATATATATATATATATATATATATATATATATATATATATATATATATATATATATATATATATATATATATATATATATATATATATATATATATATATATATATATATATATATATATATATATATATATATATATATATATATATATATATATATATATATATATATATATATATATATATATATATATATATAAATCCTAACGAAAAGTAACAAAACATGGTAATAAAATAATACTTTAGAAACATTATGGAAACCTAACTCAGCCTAGCGTAGTCTAACCCCACCCCCACCCCTAATGTGCAAATATATAGCCCAAATTATACATGTCTAATGCATTCTGTCTAAGTCCAATGCATTGTATCATCCATCACTTGTTTTTGTAGCTATGAAACCGGTTTTCTGAGATGTAACCTAACTGTAATTCTTGAATGTGTTTCCAATAACCGATAAGTACCAAAAAAATTTAGACCAATTAATTATACTATTTAGCTCTACAGATAGCATGATAAACATAAATCAGTCCTTTATTTATATCGAAGAAAACAAAAATTGCCGTTGTCCAACTTTCCGCCTGATTTCACATTTTTCCCTATTTTACATCAATCGTTGATAAATTACCAGGAATTTGAATAGTAATGGGAACAAAGGTCGTGGTAAAAAAAAGAAAATAGCAAACAAAACTTAAAAAGCCATGACGTTAGAAAGCAACATGATCTTCATCAGAGGAAAAACAATAGATTCTTCAGACACCTTTTTTAAATCATAGTTATCTAGTTAACAGACGTAAAGTATTTTCGAATTTCCATTGCTAAAAATGAGGAAAAAATTAAAATCTTTATTTTTATATTAATACAGCTGAAAAATACGGAGAATCTGATTCAGATGATTCTGAAAACTGGTTTTATTCAATTCAGAACAGGAAGGCTTTGCAAAAAAGGCCCGCCACTGAAAGTAGTATTGCGCATCTGAAGCAAATTTAAAATACTACCCACAATATAAGAGTGATTTTCAACAATATTTCCCCCATATTACTGAATTTATTTTTCCTCCAATAGCGTAGTGTTCAACGTCTTTATGTGCAGAGTACAATGTCCTGAACTCCTACTGAATCCTGTAAGCAAAACCTTACAAATAATTTCACCCAAAGGAAGTCGTTTTTCTAACAGCTTTTGATTTACCAACCTAAAAGCCAAATTATGCAATCCACGTGATTTAAATTCGAAACATTACATGCAACTGAGAAATTTTCTCCAGACAAAGAATATCAAGCCACCTTTGGCCTTTGGCAAGAAATCTAGAAAAGATAAAAGAAATTAATCCTTAGTTTATATGAAGGAAAAGCATATTATAGTACTAACATTTAGTTTATAATTAATAAGAGCGAACCACGTTAAATAAAGGCAGAAATCTGAGGTACAGCCGAAGCAAGTTAGAAATATCCCAAGAAGCTAGTATTAGATACCTTGATATGCACCAGAGGGGTGGTCATAGAACCAGACGTTGGCTCGGATCCATAAACTTGACTTACTTAGACTTAGGTCTCCTGCCGGGCACTGCTAAGCATAGTGACGCCTGCTTCCTCCATCCGATTCGGTCCATTGCAAGCGTTTGTGCTTCGCTCGGTCTGATGTTTGCAATCGCCATAAATTCGGACAGACTGTCGGACCATAGTTTCTTCGGTCTACCGCAAGGTTGCTTCCAATCGGCTTTCGTAGGGTCGTCTTTGCAGGTAAACGCAGGGACATTCAAAGTAGGTGTCCAAACCGTCGTAAGGTACGCTCGGCTGCTAGGGCCGAAAAACTGAGAGTGATAAATAAAAGTTCAAATAGGGATAAAATCCTTTTAATAGACAGTGATGATGATAACAGTTATAGAAATTCACAAAAATACCAGATATTTCGGTCACATATACAGTGACCGTAATAAGTAGTAAAACTAAAATAAAATAATTTAAAACTAAAGTTTATATACTAAATCAAATAACACTACATATTATTTGAATCTCTAATTCTTTTCAAAGCAAAGGCGGAAGCTATTCTCTTTGACCTTCTTGGATTCGGTTCATTAGCGTTCAATGATATAACATTTGGACAAAGGTCAACTACATTGGGTGAATTGAACTTTACTCTGTCAGATTTTAATAAATTATCAGATCCCATGTACTTGTGGAAGCTCATATGTGGGACGTACTAACCAGAGTTTGGAAATGAAATTATTACAACACAAAGATTCTATTTCTTCGGCTTTAAAGCAAGATTCTAAGTCTGAAGATTTTACATCAGCCCTTTCAGAACATATTTTCAATTTTCCAGACCATTTTATTTTGTTCGAGAATGTCTCTTTGATTTTCTAGGGACCGGGGTTTAACGCAAAATTTTCGTGAAATTCTTGAAATAAAGAAAATCTTATTCAAGAATATTGCTTTGAATCGGGATACAGGTGAATATTGGCTGAACTCTATCTATGATAATTTATTAAAATCTGACAGAGTAAAGTTCAATTCACCCAATGTAGTTGACCTTTGTCCAAATGTTATATCATTGAACGCTAATGAACCGAATCCAAGAAGGTCAAAGAGAATAGCTTCCGCCTTTGCTTTGAAAAGAATTAGAGATTCAAACAATATGTAGTGTTATTTGATTTAGTATATAAACTTTTTTTTAAATTGTTTTATTTTAGTTTTACTACTGATGACGGTCACTGTATATGTGACCGAAATATCTGGTATTTTTGTGAATTTCTATCACTGTTATCATCATCACTGTCTATTAAAAGGATTTTATCCCTATTTGAACTTTTATTTATCGTCATGGAAAGGCAGTGTGGTCTCCGAAATTAACTGAGAGTGCTTGGTGAGCTGCAGCAGATTTTCGTTAATTACGAAGTCAAACCACTGCACATCTTTGATCCTTCTCAGGCAAAAAAGACTACGTAGGTCTTTTCCCACGGGGTAAAAAGGGAAGCATATTACATATATAGCTTTTGGCCTTTTGGCGTATAAAGATCAAACACTTATTGGGAGAATTTAAGGTGATTTCATAGATGTTGCATCTAATATACCTGAATGCATCAAAATACAAAAGCTCCATAAGGATCTCCTGCGAATGTCAACCGATTTTTTTAACATGCTGTGATCTGTAAAAATGGATATTAGGGTCATAGGTTAGAAGAGGAGGTTTGATCTCCTCCTCCTGCCCGAGAAAGATAATGAAATCTATGTTGCATCGTTTAAAGAATGAATTAGATATAGTCATCATTTAAAGCATAGTTTTGTTTTTTTGATGAATGTTTGTCGAAAAACCACACTAAGTTATGCAAAATGTAGATATTTGGGTGAGTACGTCGGCAGAGAAGAGAGGTTACAAGCTCCTTCCTTCCCTCAAAAATAATCATGAATTTCACGCAGTGTCTATACCATTCCTTTAAACCAAATCTGTTTGCTCTTCGACAAACTCACCCCATCCCCCACTGAAATATTTGTCTGCAAGAGTGCCTTGTTACGACCTAAGAAACACCGTTTCTCTGGAAGAAACACCAACATCTTGTCATCTTTCTGGTCCTTGGAGTCCAACTTATTCACCTTATAGAAATTTCATACTATTCGAAATGCCTTAGTGCCAAAATTGTGAGGTTTACTCACGACAACTTAAGAAAATTTCTTTGTTTTTGTGTCAGACGTGCCGCTTTTTTGTGTCACATCGCATTTAGCATACCTGTTCCGCATGCCTATCAAAATGTCTCTCCGGTTAAGTTATATCTTGATCCCATATTTTTATTTCGTGACTCATCCGGAGTAGCATTCCTCCTTGAATTATTCTTAGGTGTACCTTTAAAATCAGTTCAAATTTTTGTAAGTTCTGAGTTCTTTATTTAACAATAAAAATCATAAACAAAAAACTGCCTCAACAAAATCTCCCCCATAAGACTCCATGGCCAGGAAAGAACAGGGGAGAAACAAAAATACTAACACAAAAAAATATAAACAAAATCCAAAAGAATCCAGTCGCCCACCTTAATAATCCCCAAAATGATAAGCTAGGCAGGGGGTCGCGCATGATGTCACCAACTCAAATACATATCCAACTCAATCCAGAGACATCAACTCCAAGGAAAACCGGAAAAAAACTTAATTACTACCTAGAAAATCTCTTACATAATTTTTGAACATACCAAACGAGTGGCAGCTTCGTGCAGACACAGGGAGCGTGCTCCAAATCCTGTTGCAAGTTGTTAGAGGGTTGAAGTCAGACCTCACTGATGGAGTATGAAGAATCTGTAAATTGCTGGAAATGCGGAGATGATAAGTCGATTGATCAGAAACAAAAGATATGTTATTACATAGAGCTTTAGGAAGATGGCCGTGCGACTGTAAAAAAAAAGAAGGAAGAAGAACAAGAAAGAAAATAGAGAGATTTCAAATCAAGCAAGGGTTTAAGTGAAGATCGGTTAGTTTCCTTAATAAGAGTCCTTGCTTTATTATAAAGTTTTGAAAGTGGCATCAGAGACGAGGGAAAAGCTGACATCCAAATAACAGAAAAATATGAAACATAAGGCTGAACTAGGCTATAGAACAAGATTCTAAGAATAGACCCTGGAAATATGTGTTTGAGCTTTCTAAGGATTCCAAGACTTCTGGAGACTTTCATTTTATTCAGGTCAATATGATGCTTGAAGGAAAGATTTTCGTCAAGCAAGACGCCTAGGAATCGAACGTAACGATCCATAGGTCTACTTTGAGAACCTCTTGATACGTGTATTCCATTTAAGTCAGGGCAAGCCTTTGTGACTCTGGAGAAAATGAGAAAAATGACTTCCCGACATTTACATCAAACCATTGGATAACTCTTTGAAAAAGAGCTTTCATCTTTGAACGAAGATCAGACTCAGTTCTACCAGCTGTGCCAAGAGTACTGTCATCAGCAAAAGCAATAAGTGCATCCGGTAAGGAAAAACTCCTGTCACAGATAGTGACGGATGCTGGTTGACAAAGACAACAGCAAATGGTAGGTTTTGAATTTTGAACCGCATTAATAAGGTCATTGACGTAGATTAAAAAGAGTATCGGTCCAATGATAGATCCTTGTGGAACGCCAAACTATATTCCAGAAGGGTTAGAAAATTGAAGATAAACTGAGATAGAATAACCGGATAGACATGATGGAAACCAGGAAGAAGCATTCTGTCTTATTCCAACAAGGGACCGTCTCCTAAAAAGGTCATTGTGCATTAATGATTCGATTATTGTTTACACATAAAGAAAAAGAGAAGAAGGTGCCAGACCAGGGTCAAGAACTGAATGGAAATAATTCAAGAGAGTTGCGCATGCATACTCAGTTAAGTGCTTCGCCCTAAAACTAAACTGAAAATCATGAAAAAACTGTTTAGAATTAAGAAAATCAAGAATCGAGAAAGCATAGCTTTTTTCAAATATTTTACTAAATACTGATAAAAGGGATATGGGACGATAATTTGCAGGATCATTCCTTGTTCCACCTGTAAAAAGAATAATAACACGAGCACGCTGTAAAGCACTTGGGAAAACACCATTTTCAAAGGAAAGATTGATAAGTCTCGTGAGGGCAGAAACGATGACAGGAAGAACAAGCTTGACAACCTTAGTCGGAATACGGTCTGGGCCAGAAGATGAAAAACCCCTCAAATCATTGACAATTCCGGCTATTTCAGCTTCAGAGGCAGGTTCCAATGCTATTGATTTAGGACAAGGCGGTCCAAGGTAAGACCTAAAGTCAAGAAGAAAAGAAAAAGGAGTCACAGAAGAGGCTGTAGTTTTGCCGATATTAGCAAAATAGCCCTATCTCGTCCATTTTAAACTTCTAATATGATTGGGCGGTCTTGCCATAACCTGGATATCTTGGATCCAAATAAATGATTGACGACTAAAAGCCGACAACTACTTTGCCGGAAATCTTAGGAAAACCATTTAGCTTCTCGTGCTTTGTGCCGGAGATGGAGATATTCAGTTTTAATGAAACTCAAATTATCAGAAAGTTTTAATTTTTTTTTCGATTAAATGGAGCAGAGCTTTGTTTTTAAAGTCTCTCAAAATGTTCTGGCATACTTGCTAGGAAAACACTTGAAATTACCTTAAAGGAATTATCATTTGAGCAATTTGGCCACTTTGTGAGTTCCCTGTGGTGTCAATAACTTGGATTGACAGACTCACCGACAAAGGAGATGTAAAATTCACCGTCTATTCGTCAAAATTCAGTCAAACTTCAAATTCTCGACAATTCACGATGATTGTTAGTCCCCAGGGAGAGTTTGCTAATGGGTGCTTTATCTTTGTGACGATCAGCCGACGCCCATGGTTGCAAAATGATTTTAAGCTTCCGCATGGCGTTAATAAAACGGTGTGCTAATTCCCAATAGAACTCATCTCTGTTTAGTGTATTAAATAAAAAAAAAAAACAAATTTCTTCAACTGAAACTAAGGAGCAATTTTAAAACTTAAAACGGACAGAAATTATTACGCATAAAAGGGGGGTTGCCCCCGTGCAACATATTACAGTAGTCAACACCGCACTCTTCACGCTAAAGTTTTCGACATTTAAAAAAAAGTTATTTATTGTTGTAATTAAACGACCCTTGTGTTTCAGGAGTCGTTTTTAAAGAATCGGGACAAACTTTAAACTTTAACGTAAAGAGCAACGTGCCAAGGAGGGGGCAAACCCCCTCATATACTAATAATTTCTGTTCGTTTTAAGTTTTGATATTGCTCCTTACTAACAGTAGAAAAAACCTGTCCCTTTATTTAATTCCTGATCGTTTGTTAAATAACGCCAGGAAATCTGTCTCCGCCACCACGGGAAAATCTCCCTCCCCACGGAAATATCCTCTGGACAATTCAATTCTGGTGGAAATATACCCCGGACAATTACCCTTAACACCTCCACACGTAAAATTGAGTCGGTAAAGAGACATCAAGACATATAAAGAGATTTCGTATAGGAATTCTGGCAAATTCCACCAGTATACAATTTCCCCTGGAAAGTTCTCCCCCTGGAGAATTCCCTCTCCATGGAAAATTCTCCCCGTGAAAAGTACCTCCAGAAAAAAATTTGTCCTACTCCTCTCCACCCAAAAAATGTATGCATGCTTTAAAAAGAGGCGTGGGAGGGGGCCTAGTTGCCCTCCATTTTTTTGTCACTTAAAATGGCACTAGAACTTTTAGTTTCCGTTAGAGTGAGCCCTTTCTCGATGTTCTAGGCCCACTGGGTCGATACGATCAACCCTAGAAAAAAAACAAATAAATACACATCCGTGATCTTTAATCTGGCAAAAAGTACAAAATTCCACATTTTTGCAGATAGGAGCTTGAAACCTCTACAGTAGGGTTTTCTGATGCACTGAATCTCATCGCTGATGCGCTGATGGTGTGATTTCCATTAAGAATCTATTAATTGGGGGGGGGGGGTATTTTCACCTTTTTTGAAAATCAGGCGACTTTTCTCAGGCTCGTTACCTTTGATTGGTAAGACTAAACTTTATAAAACTTATATATTTAAAATCAACAAAAAAAACAAAAACAAACAATTCTATTGATATATCTATTGGTATCAAATTCCGTTTTTTTAAGTTTCGGTTACTACTGAGCCAGGTCACTCCTTACTTACAGTTCGTTACTACGAACTGTATGATTAAGGCATGAGCGTGTATTGATTTTGACAAATGGCTTGTCTGACTGAGTGACTCAAGTCCCAGCTGCCGGTTCATCGTAGAACAATAGCTTGGTCTAAACGTGAATTAAAACATGTAATTTGCAGTACGTTTATTTGAACTTTAGCCTACATTAAATTAGCCGAGGAGCCCACCTGACAGACTTTTAGTTTGCAAAGAAACAGAGCATGGTGGATCGACAGGATCACACATGAAAACCGAATTGTATTTGAAACACAATTATAAATATCACCTGCCAAATTTGTTATTAATGACACGCAAGCTGACAACAAAATCGTCAATCGTCTGATTAACAGGAGTTTTGTGTAACTAGCTTGTATTAAAAACCATGTCTCACCTTTATGTGAACATATTGTAATGAAGTCAGGCGCACATGCGGGTGAGAAGGGTTGGGCCTGCACCCCCCCCCCCCAGAAATCTTAAGGTGCAGAAAAAATTTCCTCCTAATTTCTTGCATTTTCATGTGATCTGTATATTGAATTTCGGATTCCCCTCCCTCTCAAAAAAGATTCCCGTGTTTGCGCCAGTAAGAAATAAACAAGCATAATAGTCAAATCTAGAAACGTGACAACTGTATACAAGCCGTCATATGATGGAAAAAAAGCCCAGCAAAACTACGTTAGGAATTCGAAGATATCACAAAGGTGGCGCCAAAAACGGAGAGGAATAATCTAAACTTATAGCAAATTTGACAGAATAGGCAATCACCTGGCCAGGAGATTCTTTGGAGTCCAACAACGAATAACAGAAGAAAAAGAAGAACAAGTTGTGCTTTGTGGGATGGATCGCATTTCAACAGTGACACCAATTCACATAGGTGTAAGGAGGGGGGGGGGGCAAAATTTATTTTGAAAAATCTAGGGGGAGGATAATATTGTTTTTTTCTGATTTTTTTCCGCTATGAAAATATAAAAAAGGGTTTTTTTCCAATAAAAATACCAAACAAGGCGTTTTTTAAATCTAGGGGCAATTGGCCGAATTGATGCCACTGTGTCTGTGAGGATAGCATTTTGTAATCTGTCCCTTGGTTAATAGTTTCTTTTGTTCCAGCTTTTGCTTTTTGTTCCTTTTCCCCCTGGAAATAATTTTTTTTATATTTAGAGCCTATTTTCAATGGTCTCAGTGTTCACTTTGTTTAGGATGTGGCATTGGATCTTCATTGAAAATGGTTGTGATCTCTTTGAATGTACTTCCATTCTGTCTGATACTCTTTAGAAAGACCTTTAGACAGCCTGTTTGGAGAGATCAGTATAATCAGAAAAGGACACCCAAAAGACATATGCTCGAATTATACAAAGTCTGGGTACAAACAAATTTAGTATTTATTTAATTATGTTATTTTCAATTCCCAGATCGACTGATGGCTCTGCCTGAAGAAGAAAAAACCAAGTTGGTAATCTTAAGTTGAGAGGGACTTTTGAAGGGGTGGGATTTTCCGGGTAAAATTTTGCACTGGGGGAATTTTCCAGAATTCCTATACGAAGTTCTTTTATTTCTCTTATTTTGCCGACTCAATTTTGTCCGTGGACATGTTAAGGATAATTATCCAGGGGAAAGTTCCACCGGGTTGTAATTGTCTAGAGGATCTATCTGTGGGGGGAAGGCGGATTTTCCATACGAGAAATTTTCCATGGGAGAATTTTTCGTGGGACAAATTCTCCATGGGAAAAGTTCATGCCGGGGCAACTTTCCACTGGTGGGGATTTCCGGAAAAATTTTCCTTGGAGGGGATTTCCGGCATGCTCTGAAAAACATTCAGAAATTAAGGACCATTTAATTAGAACAATACATAAGGGCCATTTACGCCTAGTTGGAACAATAGTAAGCTTTTTAAAAAGCACTAAAAAATTTCAGCATGAAGAGCAAGGTATTGAGGAGGGGGCTACCTTTTTCATATATTGAATAATTTCTCTTCGTTTTAATGTTGTTCCATACTTTCGGTTGAATTTTTTTTTTTTTTTAATTTAACCATCAAATAAAATTTGTATGAACCCAGACTTTGTGGACACCCTGTATATTTAATCACTTTTTCTGATATGACATTTGCCCTTCATTGCAAATGGTTAGGACCTCTTTGCAAATGTTTCTGTTCTGTCAAACTTTAAAAAAAAAGAACTACAGGCATACTTTAGTAAGTGACTTACAAAAGATATAGGTAGCCAAATTATATATATATATATTTTTTTCAAATATGTGAAACATTTGCAAAGATTGCTAGAAAGACTGCTTTTTGTTTTGAATTTTATATAGAAGTTTTTGATAAACATTTTCTGATTGTTTCTGTTTGTGTTATTGATAAAAATGATATAAATGTTTTTCTACACACATGTCATGTCATGTTTGATCATGTGAAGTTCGAACTAATATTTCAAGTTGTCAAATATACCATAGTGAAGGTTGCATTTCTATTCGTCATAACCTTTCCCTTTCATTTAAACTGAAGGCGATTTCCAAAGGAGAGACAAAAGTATTTTTTCTTCTCAGTCCAGCATAATTTCTTATGACAGTGGGGAGAGGGCTATACCTAAGTTTTATGTGACAGCCCTTATACATTGTCATATTTTTAAATCTGCACGGCAAAGTAGTCCAAAGAAGATATAGAACCTTCACAACCCTAGAGAAAATAATAAAAGAATCCAGAAAATTAAGCTTTAGAAGCCAAAAAGTGGGTTAGATGTTCATTAAATTACAAAAATTACTTGTAACAAAGGTGTACATCGTCAAAAAACCTCTCAAATTCTCCCATAGGTTTAGTGCAAACGCCATTCAAGGGCCACGTGGGTGCCTAGAATTTAAATGACCACTCCTTCCCATAGCAGTTTTAGGCCTCATAATCTGGGGGGAGGCCATAGGAGTGTAACATAAAAATAATGGAATTTAAGGTACTTATGTGTTATATAATACACACTCAAGAAGTGAAGTTTGGTGAATGGTAATGAAAAAAAAATATGATGAAAATACATTACTTTAGTAACAAAATTATGAAAACTACAACACAGAATTATGGAGGGGGAGGGGGTCCAGAGCGCATTATATTAAATACGTAACCTAAACTAACCTAACCAAAATACCAACTAAATATTCAATTAAAATATAGCTATAATGTAGTTTCCCACCGAGCCAAAGCTAATTGTCTGGTATAAACACCGTGAAAACCTGGTATTGTCTCATGTTCAAGATACTAGTTCTCGAGTGTGTATTATATAACACACAAGTACCGAATTTAATGTTAGATGTCATAAAAATGGGGTATCTGTCCCCCCTTCCTCTGTCCAGGCTTAAAACCGTCACTGCTCATCCGTCTTTGTAAGAGTAACCATATATTAAAGTCAACATTTGTTGGAATATACGAAGATGAAAAGTAGGCTTCGATTGACCTAGTTCTGGTGAAAAAGACTGCAAATAAAACATTGTAAGTAATTGACGGTCAACAATTGAAAGGTTTTAGTCCTTAGGGCCGATAGGAGTGGGTTCCTCAAAACTTTTCAGAATAAACTTTTTTTTCTTGCAAGTTCCAAGTATGTAATATTTTATTATACACTATTTGAAAATATGAAGCTACTACCGTCACCTCCCAAGTGAGATATGTGCGCTCAAAACGATCCCCACACACGGTTGCGCCCCTGACAATTCATGTTATATGCCCCCCCCCCCAAGACCAATGAACATAAAGAAAATTATCCGCAAAATACATGGTTTTCAACATGATGATCTGACGTGGGTTTGGTAAACCTTTCACTCACTAAGTAACTAAATGAAAAATTGTCAACTGATGTACAAAACCCGAGTATATCTGACATCCATAATGGCTGGTCCCGCCGGCAACTGGTTTTTAAATTTACCACTCGACAGCGGCAATGATTACGTTTAAGAAAGAAAAAGGGTAACGGAACAAATAAGGCCATCTACTACGTTAATAGAGAAAAAACTGTACAGGATTCTTATAGACATAGACTGTATAGCGAAAAATTATATATGTTTTTTACTGGTCAAATGGAAAAAACAGCGCAAAGACCTGAGCAATACCCATTCTATCTAAAGTCTATCATAAATGAATGCGACAATGGAAGGTAAGGACAACCAAAAATAAAGAAAGGAGAAAAAGGTTTATAAGTCAAAAATTAGTTATCTATGCCATATTTCAGGTCAGCCATTCTTCAAGTCAGCCCACTGGCGGATCCAGAGGGCCGGGGGGACCCCGGGCTGCCCAAAGTTATTTCTGGCACCCTCATTCCTTGTTTTTTTTTCGGTTTTTCTCTCTTTTTTTTTAAAATAAATTTGTCAATTCAGTCAATTATTGGCGCCTTTGACAAATTGACACCCCCCAAGATTTTGCTTATTGGTGCCTTGTCACATTGGGCACCCAATATTTTGCTCTAGATCCGCCCCTGGATTCAGCCTTCTTTTGTTGACCCAAAGCCAACCGCTGCAGAGGAAGAGCCTACAACACTCTTTCGTATGTACAACAATGACGTACGACACTTTCAAGATCCCTTAGAAACGAGGTGGGAGGACAAAGTCGCAGCCAGGAAGTACAGAGACGACTGGGGACTTCTTGGACAAAGGAACTAAGGAACTAAGAACTACGTTCTAGAACTAACTTCTAGGAACTAAGGAGGCACATAAGTACAGGTGCCCACAGTCGAAGGAAATTAAAACTATTCATTTTGCCGACGGCTGGAAACATTTCCAGAAGAAACGACCGGCGTCTCATGAAAAGAAAAAGGGAGAAAAAATAATTAAAGCAATAAGCCAAGAGCTAAAGGTCCTACATTACATCTAAAACTATGGGTACCCGTAGAGATCTATTTCTAAGAGGGAGAGGAGGAATAGCCAATAAAAAAATCTTTGCAGAGGATAACCATATATCACTTGGATTAACCATGGGGGGGGGGGGGAGCCGAAATCGTCAAAATAGGAAAAAAGGTGGCTTATGTGAAAATTATAGGAATTTATTAAAAAGTTCATAGGATTCGAGAAACTTTAAAACAGGAGGGGTGTCCTCTTGCTCATCCAGTTTTTAAAGGGGTACTAGATCTGGTTTTAGCCACCCATTCCTAGTGATTTTGATTTTCATCAATCTTCAAATGCATTTGCACACTTTTTATACAATTCGCCTGTTTGGAGACCATTCCCCCTTCCCAAAGCATATACCGTCACAAGACAAACATCGGCCTATGGAACTGATTGCGCGATTCAAAGCTAAAAAAAGAAGTTTTTTTTAGTCAAAGTCAATCTGGCCTAATTTGTATATGTTTATTATACTTATTTCCTTTTGTCGAAATATAGATGTTATTTCCGAATGGTATTTCAATTTATTCTAAAAATTGAATATGCAATCATTAAAAAAAAAACGAGTAAAGAAAATACACTAGCGACTAGCCTATGAAAGGTAAAAATCGGAAGTGGGTCAGAGGAATAGTAAAAACTCGTCTTGTGAACTTCAAAAATTCGTAACATCAAAAGAAGATACCAGCTTCCATCAAATTACACATTTGTTTTACTTACACTTTCTCCGTAAACTTTGCTAATACTTTTTAAAACACAAAAAATTAAAGAAGGTCAAGGCGAAAGCGCAGATGAAGAAGGTTTTCCAAAGGAGGCCAAGCCTCCTTTGGAATCTCTCCCCCCCCCCGCCAAAAAAAATAAGCGTGTATGCCTGTTAAAGCAGGATCGAAAATGAGGCATCAAATTTATCATGTCTAAGAATTCGATACGTTCATCATTCGCTTCAGCTCTCACGAGCTTCGCTCGGCACCTAACTGAATAAACCTTTCCCTGAGAAGGAAAGGAAAAACTACAGTCTTTTATCAGGAAAATTTATAACTAAAGCAGAATGTTTCAATAGTTTACAATTTCCCTGAATTCTTGAATTAAAATCAGGTATTTTGCAGACATCAAGACATGGCTAATTGTAGAAAAAACCAAGACAGATAGTCCGAGAGATCGAGAGGGCCATGGGGCCACTTTCCAAAGGGGCCGCTGACACAGTTTGGCATCTGTTGTATACATCCAGGATTTCTCAGTCTTTGCCACTCGTGTCAGTTTACTGCATTATACAACAAGTGTTTTTATTTTTGCACTTGATACTCAATATGTTTATACTCTTTTGCAAAAACTAAATACCCAAAAAACAATTTTTTTAGATTTTTAATATGATATAATAGACATAAAATACATTATCTCATTGTAAATATACACCATGATACTTGTGCATATATTTTGGGTAGGATAAGATTTAATAATCATAATAACAATAAAAAAAACAAAGAACAAAACATCCAACATCAAATACCCTCACAGGGCTTTATGGCCCGGAATGCAGGGAGAATATCTGTTAAATACACACTTTCAATAAATATATGTATAAACAAAAGTACTTAATTAAAAAAATTACACTCGGTGTATGTATTTTATTTATAGAATAAGTCTTAGTAGACATAAATTCTATCCTAAAATTACAGTAAGTGAACACATTTATTTTCCTTACCTTGAGAAACAGCTACCTAAAGGAACTTAAATAGCAGAAGAATTGCCTACTGAACACTCTTTTATAGCTTCCACGTGAGTCCACACTGGTTATGAGGCTTTATCTGCTCTTTGCACACACTAAGTTTATGGTACCAGGTCTTTTTTACCTCAAAAATTGGGCGAAAATATTCTCTAAATAAGAACATGTCTAAAATTAAATCATTGAATTAAATGAGCCTTGCTCAGAGCCAGGTCATCCAAAGCTTAAGCACATTCCCAGAAAAAAATAAGTTTCGACCTCTTACAGTTAAAGTTATGGTGAAATTTATTTTACTGGTTTATTTTTGTAACGTGATTTCTGAAGCCACCACGCTATTTCTTAGAGGTATGTCAGAACGAGAGGCCAAATAGTTGATCAAATAGTTAAAATCAAGTTGCCATCAATCCATGGCTAATTGGAGAAAAAGCCAAGACAGATAGCCTGAGTGAGAGGCACAGCTGGCATAAGCCTTTTTCAGGAGTGTATATACTTGTTGCTACTATATCAAATTTTGAGGTAGTGAAAAGAGCACGAATCCTGAATGTTGTTTTAGCGTGAGAAATGTAAGCCAGTAAAAGGAATAAAGCGTTTTTGAGCCGCAAAAATTTTTTAAAAGTGAACTCTCTGTTTCTCCGAGATGTTAGTATATGCGCCATAAATGAAACAATTTCTCAGAAATAAATTCAAAAGAGAAGTATCTAATGTTTTATATCTCATCCCCAAGAGAATCCTGTCCCTACCATCGTATTTCTTAAACGTAACCCAGGCTTGGACCGTTATACTTATATCTATTTACAACCTATACAAAAGATTATGGAAAACTTTTGAGTGAAACTGGCGCTAGTGCCGAAAAGAAAAATTTCCAACGCCATCTACTGTTGGCGACTTTGTACAGCCCGAATTGGTTGCGTACTTGTTGATTCAGGTACTATAGAATACATGGGAAGATAAGGAAGTTAAAATCCTGTCTCTAGTAGGCCTACCAGCTTAAAGTCGACTAACCTGCTTAACCTGGCAAGATTTTCCCAAGCTAACATAGAACTACTTTTTGCTGACTGAATTTCGAGTTTAAATGTCTCTTGAAAAAAAGCCGATTTTAGTTTTAATCCTACAGTATTGTAGATTAATTATATCAATTCCCATTTTTTTTTTTAAATTTGTTACTTTTTTAATGAAATCACCAGACGCTTTACGGTCAGTGGTGCTAGTAGTTTTAATCCCCATCTTCGAAGATCCAATGTACCACCTCACAAAAGATCTTACCTTCTAAGGATGAAGCTAAAAGGGTGGTAAAACTTATTCATATGATGAAAATGGGTGCATTGAAGCCTTTGAGGTATGCTCATCAAAATTACCTTTTTAAAATCCAAATCGAAGCAAATAGAAATCAATAGAGTTACGTGTTAGGTACTTTGGCATGGGCGTTCCGAAGAATTAAAAGCGACTAGTGTTACTAGCAGTATATTGTTGCCCAGTTGAGAAAATTTAAATTTAGAAAATTGAAAATAAAAGTTCACAAAAAAAACTTTATAAAATGCTTCAAAATTTGTTTATTTTCATTTTTTACGTTTTTACGAGTCGGACAAACATTTCGGGGGGGGGGGGGTCAAAACCCCCACGGCCTTGAGTGTCACTGAGAGTGTAGCGCTACCCAGTTTATTAAAATTAAAATTTGTTAATGCCATAAGCAGTAGACCTACGTAAAAAACCTGAAGTGTAGAGGATTTTCCGGAGAAAAAAAAAAAAAAAAAAAAAATCATCGAAGATCCCACTCTTATAAGTTTTTATGTAAAAAGGCAAAGACAAAACTAAATACATTTTTATCATCTATTTACTAATATTTCTTATAATAACCGAAATAAACAACAATAACAACCGAAATAACAACCTCAAATCTAAAAACACCGAAAAAAAACATAAAATTTAAAAGTATTGGAAGAAAAAAAAATACTTAAAAGGCACATATAATAGCCTACATAAATTTTATTTTGGCAGGTTAAAAAGCAAAGGGAGTAATGATCACGGTTGGCATGCTTGACTTGCAGTCCTATTTCTTTCGGGAGGGAGGATCGAGTCTTTGGTCGCCTGGGGTGGGGTCAGTGATGTAACGCTACAAGCTCAGCCACGATGAGTATGCGGGCTTAGGGTTAAAGAAACTCCTAAGTAACATCTGAAATTCAGATGCCACGTGAGGCATCGTGAGGCTTGTCCATTGTTTTCAAATAAGTACTTGTCTTTCTTTTAAGCCATTAAATAAAAAAAACAAGTTTTTTTTAACTGAAAGTAAGGAACGACATTGAAACTTAAAACGAACAGAAATTATTCCGTATATGAAAGGGGCTGTCCCCTCCTCAACGCCTCGCTCTTTGCGCTAAAGTTTTTCATTGTTTAAAAAAAATAGAGTTGTGAGAAAGTCAAACTTTACCGTAAAGAGCGTTTAATTTCCGTTTCAATGAGCCCTGCCAAGATATCCTAGGACTACTGGGTCGATACGACCACCCCTGGAAAAAAAAAAAAAAAAAAAAAAAAAAAAAAAAAAAACGCATCCGTGATTTTTCTTCTGGCAAAAAATGCAAAATTTCACATTTTTGAAGATAGGAGCTTGAAACCTCTGCAGTAGGGATCTCTGATACGCTGAATATGATGGTGTGATTTTCATCAAGGTTTTATAGATTTTAGGGGGTGTTTCCCCCTTTTTTCGAAAATCGGACAAGTTTTCTCAGGTGCTTAACTTGTGATAGGTATGATTAGATTTGATGAAACTTATATATTTGAGATTAGCATAAAAATATGATTCTTTTTATGTATCTATTGGTATCAAAATTCCATTTTCTAGAGTTTCGGTTACTATTGAGCCGGGTCGCTCCTTACTTACAGTTCGTTACCACGAACTGTTTGATTTAGAGAAAATGAGGAGACTAGTTGAAAGTTTGAAAGTTTTCCTGTTGAAAGTTGAAAGTTGAAAGTTGAAAGTTTTCCTGTTTGATTTAGAGGAGACTAGTTGAGGAGACTAGCTTTATTGATCGATTATTTTCTACGAAGATGACCGGGGAGAGAACAGAATCACACAACCTTCATTTGGAATAATGTTGTTCAAGGTTTAAATTTGTCACTCAAAAATAAGTGGAACGATTCCAAAATCCAAAATTGGGCTGGTTCGTAGAACATCAAGCGCTGTTGCCATACACTTTGCGGCTTCTTCGAAATCTCTTTCGGCTTCCAGTACTTCTCCCAGATAATACCTGCAATGCGGAAAGATTAGACTAATAACCTGCATTTGGCTTCGTTTCCTTTCCCATCTCCAACAAGAAACAAATCCAGAGATCCAAGCGTGACGTTCCGAATTCTGGGAACAATAGCACTTGAATGTAAGGTTTAAATTGTCATTTATTTATACTCAGGCGGAGACTTTAGATTCTAAAAGAAACTATAACATTATGTTAAAACGAAAGAAAAAAAAAGATCATTGTCAAATACTTCTGTGCTTAAAAAGTGATAATTAAATTGTTTTTTTCTGTGGCGTAATTTCGTAAGCAAATCATATCAGTTTGATACAGATTATATTCAGATATGTAGTCATATATAAAATTTTGAGTTAAAAAAAAAGAAAAAAAAGACTGATTTATGAACAATTTTTAGTCACTAAATTATTTAAAGATTATTAATAAATTATTTAAACTCTGTTTCGCTTCACTATAGTTGAACAAAGTAAAAAAAAAATGTTTGTCAGGAAAAACAAAGGTAAATGATTCGGCACTAAACTCTATAGTCCGAACAGGTACCGCTGATCTTCGTTTCAGGGATAAGCCAGAAATTGCAATGGGGGGGTTAGGGGCCTGCCATCATGCAAATTGTCAGGAAGTAGATGTCATCCTCTGTTGGCCAGGAAAGATGGTAGTCACTTTTTACAAGCCTAATGAGCCAGATTATAAATTCTAAGAAATTCATTGGCATTTTTAGAAGGAATTATATTGCAATTTCTACAAACATATCTATATCCAAAGAGCACTTGAATTCAGATTTCTACTCCTACCTGTTACGTTATAAATTAATTTTCTCTTAAATAGCACAGGAAAGGCAATGGAGACCACGGAATCAAGTGAGGAAAAAAATTCTACTGAACTTCGATTCTGCTGATGATTTAAGCATCCTAGATGAAAATGTGAACGAAATGAATGAAGGCTCGGAATAAGTGAAGATGAAAAGGTGACGTTGGGTACCGAAAAGATTGATCAGGTGGACAGCTTCACTTACCTTGGCAGTATTATTAGTAAAGACGGTGGGAGCAGTGAAGATGTTAAAAGTAGAAAAGTAGAATACCCAAGGTTCAGGGTGTTTTTCACAGTTCAAACAAATTTGGAGGAGAGGTAAAAGTAGTCTGCAAACTAAGATTAAAACATGGGAAGCTATAATGATCACAGTGGTCAAGTATGGCTCTGAAGCATGGGTGCTCTGAAAAACGGTTGAAGATTTGCTAGATTTTTCCAGAGAAATTGCCTAGGGATTGTTCTGGGTACCTGGCTGGCCGTATTTCAAACAGTAGGCTGTACGAAAAGTGTGGTTAAATTTGCTTTTTAGGGCTATAATGAGAGAAAGGTTGCGATGGCTAGGGCAGGTCCTACGAATGAAGGATGACATAGTGCCGAAAATTATCCTTTTCGGCTAGCCCTATAGGGCTAAACGGAAAGCAGTTCATCCTTTATTGGGATAAGAGGATATCATAAGGTATGATTGAAAGGAAATGGGAACTTCCTGGGAGGGTGTAAAGAGGGAGGCTTTGAATAGACTGGGATGGAGGAGGAGCGTGCGTAGCTGTGTTGGCCTGAGGCAGCTTGGTGCTGCAGTGAATGTTAGTAGTAGTAGTAGTACTAATTTTGCCGCGGTAAATTAATCCTTGGTTTTGAAAAATCCCCCTAGTTCATCACCATGATTATTAATCAAACTACTATTACTACTAACAACTCACCGCTGCACAAACCGCCAGAGGCCAACACAGCTACGCACGCTCCTATTCCACCCCAATCTAAACAAAGCCTTCCTATTTACACCCTCCCAGGAAGTTCCGTTTCCCTTAAATCTTTTTTTATGACATCCTCCCACCCTAATCGCGGACGACTGCGATTAATCGAAGATTTTTAGAAAAAAAATGTGTAATTCACCGCAAGTAATAATAAGAAAGTTCATTTGTGTTAAAGTCGCTTTCTATCCTGATCTTTATGGCCAATCCACAAAATACTCTAACTTGTGCACAATTACAGACTCAATAATGAGTCTGACTTGCGCACAATTAAAATTAGACTTGCGCACAATTACAGCGTCAATAATGCAGCTCGTACATAATTTGATGCGTCAAGATGATCTAGTGATCAAATAAAAAGTGATCTACCAACCTAGTGTCAATTAGAAAAATGTCTTAAGCAGTATACAATTTTACCATGAATTTCCTTATTGAAAATAAGCTACCCCCGAGCTTCACAGAAAATAAGTTATGTTTAATTTTCGAGCATAACCCATATTTTTTACCAATACACCTTTCCACAGATTCTCGAATTGGCTGTTATTTTTAAGAAGAAAAATAAATCGTTGTGGAATTGGGTCAGGAGATGCTGAGAAATTTCACCTGACATTAAATTTTAATTATTTTGGATTTTATTGAAAGAAATTTGAACAATAGCAGTCACATCATTGAACAAGTATTCAAGGCTCCGGCCAAAACGGCCCATTACCTCCACAACCTATAAAAATTACAAGAAAAAAAAATGCAAAAAAGTTATTTTCAAATTTTAGACCACTATAGACTATGCTTCTTCTAAAAAAACAACCATAAATTTCAAGAGCATTTTAGAATCTGTGAAAAAGTTTATCAGAGTAAAGACACAAAAACATAATGTTAGTGAACACTATTTGTTAACAAATTAGTGATGATAAAGCCTTTTGAACTACTTTTAAATCATTATAATTCTCCACTTCTGTAGTACAAGTGCAGCGTTCAAAACAAGAAGAATCAAATATTAATCATCATTTTAATTTTATTTAGTCAAATTCTTTTTTATCAACAGGTATGACTACACTGTAGTTCGAGGATTATAAGTTTTCAAGAATCATAAATCGTTGTAAAATTCAGCTAGAAAATGCTAAACATTCCAATTTTTCATTAGATTCTAATTATTTTGAATATTATTGAAAAAAAAATTTGGTCATCTTTTGAATAATAGCAGTTCCATTGAATCACGGGTATTGATTAGTATTAATGCTATGGGGAAACTCACTAAACGAGTCGAGACTCAGGTCAAAGTGGCCCCATTCCAAAAAAAGGGAAAAAGATCAGGTGGCAAAGTATCATTTTCAGATTTTACTACTCCTACTACTACTAACAACTCACCGTAGCACCAAGCCACCCGAGGAGAAGACAGTTACGCACACTCCTCCTCCATCCTAATCTATGAAAAGCCACCCTCTTTACACCCTCACAAGAAGTTCCAATTTCCTTTAAATCTTTCTTTACATCCTCCCACCCCAACCACACACGACCTGCTTTCCGTTTAGTCCACGACAGTTGGCCGAAAAGAACAATCTTCGGCAATCTGTCATTCTTCATCCGCAAAACATACCCTAACCATCTCAACCTTTCCCTCATTATAGCCACAGAAAGCAGGATTGAATCACACTTTGACCTCAATAAACTATGCCTCTTCTTAAAGACTACCATAAATTTGAAGGGCATTTTAAAATTTGCGAAAAGGTTTATCAGAGTGAAGACCTAAGGCATAATTTTTGGAAATTACAAGCTTAGAGCAGCAATTTTCCTGTCTGATGACGAATCTGGGAAAAGGCACAAACACGCAATGTTAGTGAACACTATTTCTTAAGAAATTAATGATGGAAAAACAGAATAAACCCTGTTTAATCTACTTATTTGCCATTGTAATTGTCCACTTTTAGAGAAATCTAGAGAAATTTCATATCATGTTTTTTTTTTTTTTTTTTTTTTTTTTTTTTTTTTTAATATGTAAAAAATAAAGTTGTAAAAATTACAAAATAAAGCTAAGTCTGTAAAAGATGGGTGAAAAAGAATAAGTAATGTAAAATCCACAAGGAGTTGCCGATTAGGAGTGTGACCAGTCGCGTTAAATTACTAAGGGTGCGTTCCAGAAGCTAATTATGATGAATGACACTTTATTATTTTATTATATTTACAAAATAACGAAAGCTTTAACATACAAAACTTAAATTTATAAAAAATAATATGAGCTAACCAGCATAGTGCGACTGATCAGGAATATGAACAGTCGTGTTATATTACTAAGGATCTGTTCAAGAAGCCAATCATGATGAATAATAATAAATTATTTTATTATATTTCCAAGATAGTAAAACGTCAATATGCAAAATATAAATTGATGAAAATCTGTAAGATTTTCTGTTAAGAAATCTGTAGAAGATATTAAAAAAAAATGAATTACTTATGAAATGTATGATACCACTGATGATGTGGAGGAAAATAGGGATAATATGAGCTATGATGCATGGTGGTGCTGGTCGAGAATGTGGACAATTTTTTCATATTACAACGGTTACGTTTCTAGAAACCAATTTCGATGAAAGATAAATAATCAATTATCATTTATTTTGAAAGATACTAGAAAATGTGATCAATTCTCACTGTTGTAAGCGTAGAAGGGAATTCAATGTTAGCCCATTTAACTACACATGAGCGAAAACTTATTGTTATACACAAAAGTGTGTAGCCGTATTTATTGTTATCCACCTAACTGTGAAGCTGAATTTATTGTTATCCACCTTAAATGTGAAGCTGAATTTATTTTTATCCACCTAAAGGAGAAGCTGAATTTATTGCTATCCACCTAAATGTGAAGTTGAATTTACTGCTATCCACATAAATATGAAGCTGAATTTATTGTTATGCACCTAAATGTGAAGCTGAATTTATTGTTATCCACCTAAATGTGAAGCTGAATTTATTGTTATCCACCTAAATGTGTAGCTGAATTTATTGTTATCCACCTAAATGTGTAGCTGAATTTATTGCTATCCACCTAAATGTGAAGCTGAATTTACTGCTATCCACATTAATATGAAGCTTAATTTATTGTTATGCACCTAAATGTGAAGCTGAATTTATTGCTATCCGCCTAAATATGAAGCCGACTTTACTGTTTTCCACCTAAATGTGAAGCTGAATTTATTGTTATCCACCTAAATGCGAAGCTGAATTTATTGTTATCCACCTAAATGTGAAGCTGAATTTATTGTTATCCACCTAAATGTGTAGCTGAATTTATTGTTATCCACCTAAATGTGTAGCTGAATTTATTGTTATCCACCTAAATGCGAAGCTGAATTTATTGTTATCCACCTAAATGTAAGCTGAATTTACTGCTATCCACATAAATATGAAGCTGAATTTATTGTTATGCTCCTAAATGTGAAGCTGAATTTATTGCTATCCGCCTAAATATGAAGCCGACTTTATTGTTTTCCACCTAAATGTGAAGCTGAATTTATTGTTATCCACCTAAATGTGAAGCTGAATTTATTGTTATCCACCTAAATGTGAAGCTGAATTTATTGTTATCCACCTAAATGTGAAGCTGAATTTATTGTTATCCACCTAAATGTGAAGCTGAATTTATTGTTATCCAACTAAATGTGTAGGTGAATTTATTGTTATCCACCTAAATGTGAAGCTGAATTTATTGTTATCCACCTAAATGTGAAGCTGAATTTATTGTTATCCACCTAAATGTGAAGCTGAATTTATTTTTATCCACCTAAAGGAGAAGCTGAATTTATTGCTATCCACCTAAATGTGAAGCTGAATTTACTGCTATCCACATAAATATGAAGCTGAATTTATTGTTATGCAGCTAAATGTGAAGCTGAATTTATTACTATCCGCCTAAATATGAAGCCGACTTTATTGTTTTCCACCTAAATGTGAAGTTGAATTTATTGTTATCCACCTAAATGTGAAGCTGAATTCATTGTTATACACCTAAATGTGAAGCTGAGTTTATTGTTATCCACCTAAATGTGTAGCTGAATTTATTGTCATCCCCCTTAATGTGTAGCTGAATTTATTGTTATCCACCTAAATATGTATCTGGATTTATTGTTATCCACCTAAATATGTAGCTGAATTTAATGTTATCCACCTAAATGTGTAGCTGCATTTATTGTTATCCACCATTTTAGGATGACGGTAATAGCAAATAATAATCAGCCAATAACGATAATTGACTTCTGGAACGAACCCTAAGAAGGTTCTATCGTTTGCTATCATCGAGCTTTTCGTTTTCATGAACATAAAACAAGCAATCTCAAAAGAAAATTGGTCCTAATCAGATACCAATGTTATCCCCGTTAGCAAAAAGCAGATGCAACGTCTTTAATTAAATGTAGTCTTTGATTAGAAGTGTTCCTATTGGAACATATCCTCGAAGCAACGGTTACTCTGCTGGGAGAGGTCTCCCCAAGAAAATAACCTTTAAAACGGATTCGTAACCAGTATCTTAGGTGTCAATCTATTCCGCCATCTCGAAAAAAACTTGGCCCATTTCTTCGTTATTTTTATGGCAGAAAGGCATTGTAGCTTTCCCAATAATTTAAATAATAAAACAAAACAATTGAAAACAAGAATAGTCCTATTGACGATTGACATAAGTATAAGCTGTCCCTGGAGCCGGACGCTCACAGAGGCTTGATGCAATTTTTTCATTGATACGGAAATTTTTTATTAAAGTTCAATAGGTTATTATTTAATTCATGATTGTAATGTTTTTATTTAATTTTTTCTATGGATCCTCCTTTTTATTAAATAGACAACTGAAAGTTAAAAGGAGGGTCTTGTCAAAACATTTGAGAAAACTTGCAATTTAGTAGGCAACACGTAAAGACAAGTACAGGATAGGCTAAAGTCAATATCGTGTGGATTTCTTTGCTTCCAATACCCAGGTCCACTACTATGACCTGACATGCTCATTTAGTTTAGAAATGTACTGTTATTAAAACAAGTAGGGAAGCGACACGAAGAAATCCATCCCAGGGGGCTTGTTCTTGGATTTCGAAGACCCGTTGTACTTTTGGCCATTCCCTTTTGTCCTCTCCCAACTTCCTCAGAGCGGTTGTGTTGAAAGAGACATAATTATTTTACAGTTCTTACAAAGAAGGAGGGAGGGAGTGGATTAAAGAAAGACGAACAAAAAGAAGGAGTGGAACAAAGAAGGAGTGAGGATTAAAGAATATTCTAAGGCAAAAAATGTTAAAAAGATTCACAAGAATCATTTTTCATGTTATATAAAGTGTCTTATATCGAAGAGCCAATATGGTTACACTTGAGGAAAGGAGAACAAAAACTTCTTTACGTTTCGCAATAGTACTCTACCTCTTTCCTGGAGAAATTCGCTTTTGCCAAGACATCCCCTCCTCTTAGACCAAGCCTTCCTCTGAGGCGATTCAACAAACTGATTCAGCAAACACTCCCATTGTTACCTTCATAAATTTTTCCCAAGAAAGATATTGAAGAATTGGTACTTGTTAAGAATCCGATTAAAACGCGAGAAGTGAAATTTCATTAATGCTAGTGAAATAAAACAAAATAGGATAAAAATATGATAGTTTATGAACAAATTTGAGCTATATATTTGCACTTTAGGGGGTGGTGGTGGTAAAGCATAGCATATATTAGATACGTAACCTAACCTAACCTAGGTACCTTTTTTTGCCCCATTAACCCCAAAAAACTAAAGTTTAAACCTTTGTCTCGGTGTGAGCAATACCTCACTATGCAGCAAAAACCTGTTTTTCATTAGGATCTTTGACATTCTATATGCGATTCTTCTCACGTTTATCGGATTCTTAACAAGTACCGAAGAATTTTACCATTACATAACTGATATGATAGATAAGTGCTCCTCTTTCCTCCTTTACCCCCCGTTATTTTTTTTTATTAATCTGGGACATTCTATTTGTGTAGTCATTTTATACATGGCCTATTTCGTTTGTAATTAGTTTTGAAGGGTTATTTGTTGCTCATTGTTGACATAAGAAGCGAATTTGGCTCTGTCAGTGCTAGTGTTAGACTTTCCGAAATAAGAATTATCTTATCTTTGTCTTATGCTATATTTATTCAGAAATCATTAAAATTATTCTTGATTTTTAAACTCTTCTTCTAAAAAGGGACAAACCCCTTTTAGTAAACCAGTTGTTAAACATAGGTGTGGTAAATTAAAAAAAAATGGTAGTGGAAAGAGCCATAGTCAATAACATATTTATACACAGTTGTTTGTCTTGGGTTGAGCTTGCTAGGAGTGTATATTAAAGAAGAACAAAAGGAAAGTCAGCTTTCTATTTTTCAACAAGGAACAGGATGTAATTAAAAAAAAAAGGCTGATAAAAATAAATAGAAATAATTCAGGTTAAAGAAGTGTAGATTAGTATAGAGTGTAGATTAAAGAAGACCAAAAGGAAAATCAGCTTTCTATTTTTCAACAAGGAACAGGATGATAAAAAAAAGGCTGATAAAAATAAACAGAAATAATTCAGGCTAAAGAAGTGTAGATTAGTGTAGAGTGAAGATTAAAGAAGACAGAAAGGAAAATCAGCTTTCTATTTTTCAACAAGAAACAGGATGTAATTAAAAAAGGCTGATAAAAATAAATAGAAATAATTCACGTCAAAGAAGTGTAGATTAGTGTAGAGTGTAGATTAAAGAAGACCAAAAGGAAAATCAGCTTTCTATTTTTCAACAAGGAACAGGATGTAATTAAAAAGGCTGATAAAAATAAATAGAAATAATTCAGGTTAAAGAAGTGTAGATTAGTGTAGAGTGTAGATTAAAGAAGACCAAAAGGAAAATCAGCTTTCTATTTTCTAACAAGGAACAGAATGATAAAAAAAATGATAAAGAAAGAAGTATTAAAAGCAGGATAAAGATAAAGTTTTAAAGAAATTTGAGAAGTATTGAAAGTAGGATAATGATAATGTTTTAATGAGGATTGAGCAGCCAAAAAGGAAATGAAAGATGAGTAATAAGGGTAAAGGAAATGAAGCAGAAAGATAATGAAAGATTCTACCTATTGGTTTTTGTTTGTAAAGGTGGAGTATTTCATTTCTTTCTTACTTTATTTATTTATTTTTTTGTTTTTTTTTGTTTTTTTTTATTTTTTTATATTCTTATTTTGGGGGACAGGGGTAAAAGTGAATTATATATCGGGGGAAATAGAGGTTGATGAAAAAGATTATGAAAAGTGTAATTTAAGGTCACGATGGAAGGGATGCCCTAAGGGGGAAGGGCAGCCTGAGATATCGGATGAACCTAAAAGGTATAAGAAAATTTAAATGTAGTATACCTCTATTTTTATACCCTGGTATATTTTGGAATGCTCAATTTTTATATAATATTAATAAATTGAATTTTTTGAAGAAGTTATTTTTATTAAGAAAAGAGTAGGTGACATTAAATAAATTATGAGATATTTTTAAAGAAAATTCGAAAGTCACCGAGAGGAGAGGAGGTGAAAAAAAAAAAAAAAAAAAAAAAAAAAAAAAAAAAAAAAAAAAAAAAAAAACAAGGAACAGGATGTAATTAAAAAAAGCTGATAACAATAACTAGAAATAATTCAGTCCAGGTCCCATATTTCCTTGAAATGTCTCTGCCCCGGCCTTCATGAGAATAATCCGTTATTTGCTCTGATAACGCTCGATTGGACTCCCGTCATGCCGTCATATGCCTTTCTCAGACGAATTTGGCAGCGTGATGTCAAAATGTATAACCAATCAAAGTGCAACCAATTAGGGTGGTGCTCAAAAGGCGAAACATGCACATTTGAAGCGCTATTTTTAACGGATAAGTCAAATCCGGTGACCGGAAAGTCGTTTTCACTCGGCTGACTTCGTCTGAAAAAGTCATAACGAAGATAGAACTAAACAACTAAAAAAAATGGTTCCAAGCGTGCATGCTTAATGCTACATCATCTACATTACTAAAAATGTAAGCGGAACCCATTGAAAAATATATTGTAAAATTTGCACATTATTTAACGCCATTAACATCATCATTGTGTCAAAAAGCTAGTGTAAGAGACCAGTTTCCGTCGTAAGCCTCTAATTCTTGGAACGTTCTTCTTCTGTTTTCAACGCTAACGTTACATGTAGTCCCTCTACAGTGCATTGATTTGGAAGTGCCATAGCGTCAATTCACAAAAATGTGGGGGGAATCTAGGAGGGAATAAACCCCCCCCCATTGATGACCCCGTGGTAGAGCATATCTACCACGTATCTCTATATACCAGGAAACTACAAATAGTAAAAGTAGTGTTCCAACAAAGTTGAATTTTTTGCTCAACGTTTCCGTAGAAATTCCCCCTAGAACATTCTCAGCAGGGTCACTAGCGTTTCAGCAACTTGCATTCTGGTGTCGTATAATATGGTTTAAATAGGTATATGGTTACGCACAGAGGAATCACTGGATAGAATGATTAGAGAATAAATCATATTCTAAACTTATGAATAAGTTGCGTTTGTTTATTAAGTTATTAATGTTAAATTTTATCACTTGAAACTTTTTATAGGGAATCCTGCCCATTTTCATGGGTCTGCTATTATCATAAGATAGAGGTGAATGTGGCCATCTGTAAAAGGGCGCTGCACACAGAGAAGAAATTTTAGTCCAAAAGCTTAGGACTTACTACTAAACAGTGCAGCCTAGGTACATTTACATCGAGCTTTTAAGAAAGATATATTCCTAAAATTACATATTATAATGTTTATTTTCCAGAATAACATACTTCAATCCAATTATCTTCTGAACGGTTTGTCTTTTTTTTGTTTTAAGAGTTATCTTTTGTTTTAAGTATTTTAACCTTTAACCGGGAAGGTTTCCTTAGAAAAATGCTAAAATCTGTCATACTACATAAATTTTGCAAGCCCCTCCCCCCAAAAATCAGGTAATTACGATTGCTCGGAGAAAAAATAGTTCCAGAAAGAAATGGTGATTTTTGAACTTTCTTTGACGTTACAGCTTTATATGTCAATCCTGAAATACAATGAAAATACGGAAATTCCGGAATCTGGAAAAGCTATGAAAAATAACCTTTGACACCCAAATACTATGCTTGAGGATGCAAGAATTTGTTTTTCTCCATTTAAATCGAAAGCTAAAAAAAAACTTCCGAACTAAAATTCCCAGGAACTTCAGCTAATTAAACTTGCTCAAAGGAAAATAAATCTCCAACAGAAAAGTAGATTCTTATAGTTTATTTGACGCTGAAACTGTATATGGCAACCAAAATGACTTTATTACATGCCGTTGTCAGACACCAGTTTCTCCGAACCGAGCCATTCATTTTTTATTACCAGTAACAGGGATCCCATTTCCCAAGATGAATATAATACGCCTATGCAACTTTAAGCTGTCTCTCATAGGTCTTATTTCCAAAGATTTAAATACAGAAAACCCATCGACAAGCATCCAAAATGAGACTTTTGTACGCTGATATTCCTCCGTCCTTAATAATAAGTAGCAGAGCGGATTCAGTTGGCAATCGTGGATCCAAGGTAAGAGACCGACAAGATTACTTACTTAGCTCCCGACCATCCTCGTTGGACGTTTTGGGGCCGCTTCTCCAGCTAGCTCATGTGCAAGGACTCGGTACATTATTTTATTAGGTGCAATACTTAGGGATAACTAGGCTAACTTGACGTTCTCGAAATCCAAGCTATCTATCCATCGCTTTCGTGGTCTGCTTCGTGGACAAAGTGTAATGCAGAAATACTTCAAGTGGGATTTTTGGGAGGCTGATCGGCTCCATTCGCTTAACATGGCCAAACCAGCACAGTTGCTGTTTCTTGATGTTACTGAAAATGGTTTCAGGGTACTAAACTGTTGAATAGATGGTTACTGGATAGGTTAGGTGTTAGATAGCTGGTTACTTTTCCAGAGGTTTGCTAGTCTCCGGAAGCTATAGCTAGCAAGTGTAAGTCGATGTTTCACGTCAAAGCTATGGCAGTTAGCATAAGAGAGTAGGCTATCAAGGTACTACAAGTGGTTAACCATTTCAATCTGTCTCCCCCCTATGGTGATAATAGATGGGTTATCTGGCTCATATCTCGTAGCTATCACAGCTCTGGTTTTGCTGACATTGATCTTCATACTCATCCCGAACGGCTTAGTGGCGTCATAGAATTTGTTAGCTTGTGCCTGCAGTTCTTTGGCTAGCATATCAAAATCATCAGCGTAGGCAATTTTGTCTATCAGCAGTCCTCCAATAGTAGCGCTATATTCCGAATGCATAAGTGACAGAACGGCATTTAGAAAGAGGTTGAAGAGGTATGGTAATAAGATGCAACCCAGAAGCACTCCTGACGAAGCTTTGAACTCTTCTGCAGTTATTACTTGGCATTTACACTGGTAATACAGACTCTTGATCATCTGGACTATCTCATAAGGGAAATTATAGTGAAGGAGGATATGCCAGAATCCTTTGCCCCATATCATGTCAAACGCCTGACGAAAATCAACAAATATTTGGTAGAGCTATCGCTGGAATTCGATGTGTCGTTCCATAAGTTGTCGAGCGAAAATATCTGATCGATTGTGGTTCTTCCAGGGCGGAAACCGACCTGATATTCTCCAATGCTAATGGCAGTTGTTGCTTGTATTCGTCGAAGTAGAACTATCGTCAGAACACGTGGCTGATCGCTCGTGAGGCTGATTGGACGGTAGTTTCCGCACTTTATTTGACCCGTTTTAGTGAATAAGGACAATGGCAGCCTTTCACCACTGTCGGGGTATGTGGCCATTTTTCTATACCGCAGCCACAATGGCATGGTACAGATCAGTTACAGATACAGATAACGTTAGATCATCTGATCTAACGTTAATGAGTGACTCCGTCTTGGCCAAGGGCTTTTGCTTGCTTCAGTGATTTGACAGCGGACTCGGTTTCTGACTTGAATGGGGGTGGTGGTCTGAGTTCTTGGCCACGTATAAGGAAGTGAAGTAGTATTTCAGGATCAGCAGCTACAGGGGGATTGGGCTCATCCTGGAAATACTTTTTCCATCTTTCAAGTTTCATCTTTGGATCGCTAATCTCTTTCCCATGTTTGTCCAGGATCACTGATTTTTTAGGCTCTTTTTTCGGACTCAACAGGCGTAATATTTTAAAATTGCTCTGTTGCTCCCCTTCTTCAGATGTGCTTCGCAGTCTTCACATTTCTTCCACAGGTGGCTGCGTAGTGCCTTTTTAATCTCTCTATCTATTCTTTTGTTGATGAGCTTATAAGTATCTCGGCTATTGGGTCAGACTTGTTACAAAATAATCGCATATCCTCGCATAGCATAATGATATCATCCTGCGATACATGGTTTTTCATTGATTTTTTTGTCCGAGGACGTCATTTCCTGTCAAGATGATTGCTAATGTAAGTAGAACCCTATCAGGAGGTCCCATTGCTCACCCCTGCTGCCACCTACAACTTTTTTGCACCCCAAATAAGGGCATAGCCTCCCTAGGGAGAACACGTGGTTAATGGGGTCAATGACCTCTTTTTCCAAGGTCGATTTATTTGATGTTTCTATGTGTAATAGCTCCGGGGCGAAGGTTGCACATGCGCATTGAATTCTAACGGGAACAATGTTATTGATCTAGGACTCGAGGGGGAAGTGAATTTCCGAGAAATTGATTGCGTAATCGAAGGGGAAGTGGATTTCCGAGAATTTGATTGCGTAATCGATTGGGAATTTTATTGATCCAATAACGGGAAACAGGATCACGTGTATCCTAACGAATCAGGGACAGTCTAGAGTCAGCAGTCAGAGTGAAAGGATTGAAAAATGAATAAATTTGAGAAAGAGAGAATTAGATCGAATCTAGTGTTTATGGAAAAACATTTGATTTTGGATGATGATTTTCTCGAGTTATCTCTTCAACGCAGGATATTCTCTCGGGGAACACTTGACAATATAATGAGGAGTGATTCTCCTCCATTTGACTTAGTGGATAAAACTTTGAAACTTTTAATAAAATGATTATAGACATTTTAGTTATATATTAATATAAACAGGACAGAATCTTAGCGCGAACGTACTTTTGACAATATTGAAAATGGAGTCATTCTCTATGGCTCCCCCCATCATACGAAAGTGGTACTGATACTTAGCTAATCCTCTCTTTCACTATTTCCCTCTCGTTGACTTTATCGATCGAAGATGATCAGTTTCGTGTTATCTGTGAGTGAGTCGACATCGAAAACCGAAAAATGTTCTATATATGTCCATTGTGTATGTACACTCTTGCCAGTTGGACTCAATGTGAGAATTGTACAATTATTGATGACTATAGTGAAAAGTGTAAATTATGTAATCCATGTAAATTACATAGAGGTTATGCAGTACAAATCAAATGATATAGTTCATGTCTTGAGGAGGTGTCTGACTCTCATCCTAGAGGACATATGTGCTCCAATTGTCACTAGGATAAATGTGATCAGTTGGAGACTACTTACCGCGCGTTAATTGGAAAGAATCTTACACTTGAGTTCATTTTAATTATGCGGGTGTGGTATCATCGCTGGATTCATTTTTTCTTGAGGAGGAATCAAGCATACAAATCAACTGGTGGGGTATAACGACGAAGTATCGTCCAATTCATAGCTTCGATGTCAATTACAATAATTGCTCTCAGACAATTGATTTTTATTTTGCGTTGAAGGAATGTGACTCACCTTTTGAAAACTTTGTATGTGATATTGCTTCAAATAGACAGATTGAAACTCGTGAATTTCATAATATGAATGCAAATAGTATTATTGACTATACAAAGAGATATGACAAGAGTGAAGTTACATTGTACTGTAGAAAATGTGACCCTGACTTTGCAGTCAATCAAGATCTATATACAATGACTCCAAATGATTTACCGGCATTAGTGGTACACGATAGTTGCCTAATAATCGAAGATGAAGAAATCTAAAAGTGAAGATTTAAAGACATTGCTGTATATATACATTTTATTAATAAACAAATTCACAAACATTTTTTAAGCACTTTACTCTTAGGGCACTGAAATCAATACTATAGAGGTCTGAGAGGATATTTTACACTAGAAAGTCGTTCAGATGGGGATTGTCAAAATAAATTTTGAGAAACTGCTTGTAAGTATATCCATGGCATCGGAATACAAAATATAGTAGTGCATGGAAGCCACAGCTTTAAGTCCTTAGATCCTGAACCCTCTTTCGATTTTGAATAATAGTTTTCCCATTGCTCTCAATATAGTTGCTGAAGTGAGTTGTGTAGAATGTATAGGGTAGACCATGAGCATCAAAAAATTCAATCATCTTCATTGTTTGAAAGATGCACAGCCAATGACCCGTCAGCACAGTCGACGGACTGCTATTAACAATAATCAAGGTATTGTTGACACATTGAATTTTTCCAAGATAGTCCGAGGCTAGACAATAGGATTTGTACTGTGAAATGTAGGTGTCTATATTAAATACATTGATTATTTGACCGGTGTTCATGGTGCCAAGTCTAGTAGAAAACTGCCTTCGGGAGTGATTTCCCTATCGGTTTCATATTGGCTTAGTGAGATTAGTTCGAAACTCTCAGCCAATGGCTTAGTAAATGTACACTCTAAACGCACACTCCCCGTACGTACTATACTCATATCCTGTGTATCCGACAAATCCAGTACAATGATACCATGTTTTTTAGCAAAAATATATTCTGTTATACCATTTTAAAATATTTGAGATTCATTATCTAGTTTTTTCATTGTCATCTCGTTCAATGTTATATATGATCTATCTAAATATAGATTTTAGAGTTGAATGCCGTTTACTTTGCACACAAGAGATTAAAGTACAAACATCTCGAATTTATGTGGGCATTCAGTCCATGATCCAATTGCACTGGCGCTTTTTACAAAGGCCATAGCCAATTTCGATGGGATTTCACCATTGACAAAGGATGAATCGGTGAAGGTGCGTGACCCCATGGCAATATGACGTGGAGTGGTGATTGTATGTGGAACAAGTAGATTAATATTGTTACCATTGGCTCTCAGTGTTTCAACGGCCGAAGCAACAGAACTCATGACCTGTTGTTTGCGCATGTGTAGTATCGCCGAGGTGAGAGAGAGAATCGAATGGTGATTACTAGCTAGTTCCTGTAACACTATAAAAGTGGAGTGTAGGAGCGACAGTCTTATATCATACTTAGTTTTGAATGGCAGACACGGTATTCATTCATAGATATCCATATATATTTTTCAGAATGTAAGCACTTCAGTAGTTTCAGAATTTTTAAGTGCATCTATAATATCAGTATTATTAATATATTCATATCCATTGGAGGTGTCTCTCAATTCCTTGTATGACTTGGGTGTCATCAGCATGAATTGCATATAGCTTGTATAATTTGAGAGATTGTTGCTAGTGCTCACCAGCGTGCCATTGATGTAGACACTAATTTGACGAAATAAATTATGTAGTATACAATTTTCATAGGATATTCCATCGCCCCGAATTGGCATTGTATTATTGGATTTCCGGACTTTCATTTGCAAATCTATAAATGTGGACGATAAATCCATAAAGTAGTCTTCATTGGAATAAATTTGAAAGTGGATATTATCGGAGAGGGGTTGTTGTGGATAAAATTGTTCATAATATCCATGTTTGCACTCACATCAACATTTTCGGCATTGAATAGATTTAATGAGGCGGTGATTGAAGGTTGAGAATCCTTATGCGGTAGGTAGGACATTTTAGTCAGAGAAGAAATCTAGTTTCGATCTGACAATTTTCTTCCTGGGACTTCTGGTTCTACAGCTACGTGTCTGTGCTTTTTTCCTTCTTTTCTTTGACAAAAGGGATGTCTTACGTTTCCGTCCTGAGTAGAGACTGATGAGTGATGCGTTGTTTCTTGACCTTTTTAAACCTTTACCATTTTGTCGAGATTTTAATTTCTCGCCAAGGGTTCGCGCACTGGACCTAAGATTTTCTGTAGAACTTTTTTTAAAATCCTTGCCTGAGCCCCAATCGTATAGTGTAGAGGATGCAAAATCTGTCGCAGCCGGTACAAGATTTTTTCTAGCCAGAGGTAGTGCAGAGCGAAACAGCTTACCAAACCAACTGCCAAGACCATAGCCAGACATTGATAGTACGCCCTTTGTAGTAGTCCATTCCATTGCCCAGTTGTCTTGGGCCAAGAGTAGCAACATAGCAGTCATTATCAGGACAAATGAATACCACTTTTCTATTAGACATCCTTTTTGTCTGTTGAACACCGACAAATGGGTCGAAAATGGCATGTAATCACAGCCAAACCTTTTGATATTGCTATGAGGATCACCTAATTCAGTTCTTAGTGTTAACTGGCAGACTTCCAAATAGGAAGTGTTTACAGGAATATAGTGAAGATGCTTTATATTGTAATGATGAATATGATCTTGATTGGTTTTTCGTTCAAGAACTGGCACGACGGGAACATTTGCAATTACCAACTCCGAGATGTTTCAACAAATGAAGCATTAGAGAAATATACAAGTGTCCGAGAAGAAGGCAGGCGGGTAGTCAGCAAAAATGAAATAGTGCCGGCACTTTTACCGTGACTATTTGACTTGAGAACCTTCCTTTGACTACGTAGATCTTTCCTTTGAATAGTTGAAATTAAAGGCTTCTTTTATGTGAGCAGAAACTCTTTTATTGATAGAACGACATAAATCATTCATACACCTGAGTTCCTCGTAAGGTAATTCAACATATGAATAATACAACCAATTGATCTTTTGAATTTTATGTTAATACTTTCTAAGGCCACACTGGCTATACATGACTTATGAAGCTAAGAAGGGAAAGGAAATAATAAATGATAAATAAAACCAAAACAGGGTGAGAAAACGAGGATTTTGTCAGCCAGTGGTAAAATAAGATGAACAAAAACTAGCAAAAATTTCGACAAGGACCTCCGCCAAGTCGTCCTCAGCGTTAAAAACAAAGCAAGAATCTAACCTTTTGGAGTTCACTAGACAAAATCCGTACAAACACTGAATGAAACACCAAAGCCGAAACCAATGACAAAAAGGATTTTACCGAAGAGATTGTGCAAGAATCTTTTGCCTAGCAATACGTTTTGCTCTTCTGCCATTTCGGTTTTCATTAGATATGTTACTAGGTTCTCTTAAATTTGATTGGGTGTAAATATCAAAAGAGTCTTTTAGTATTAAATTGTTATAAATTGGGCTTAATGAAATGTCTCCGGTGCCCCTATTTATAGCCAAATTCCTGTTTATATATTTTTTTATCTCAATTAGCTCTTTGAAATATCGCGGTTGGCCATTTACAGTATATATTAAAGTTGCCTCCTCAAATAGAACAAGATGTGTAGGATTCTTGAAAATATGCTGGGCCAATGCGGAACAAAAAGTTGTCATTTTTATTTTTCAATCTCAGGGACTTATCTGTTGCAGTTTTTTGTTCATGGAAACGTTCATCAAGTTGTTGATGGGTCCTACCAATGTAAAATTTCCCACATGAACACGGGACTCTGTAGACACCACTACCCAGTACATGGTCAATTTTATCTTTTACTGAGTTTAAAAAATGTTCAACTTTTTGTTCACTTTTGAAAGTAACAGAGAGATTGTGTTTATTTAAAAAAATTTCCAAGTTTATCACTAAGTATTGAAATATATGGTAGAGTATGGTATGGTAAATGAAAGTTTTTTTTTCAATTTCCGGAACCATTGAATCAAAGGGGACGGGCTCCCTATTTTCTTGTTTTATCTTTTTTAATTGTCTATCTATGATATTTTCAATAAGGTTTATTGGGTAGCCATTGCAGAATAAAATATCTTTGATATAATTTAATTCAGAATTTTCATGATTAAGTGAACAGATTTTTAAAACTCTGTCGACTAAAGATATTATTACCCCTCTTTTAACAGAGAGAGGGGGATTTGACGAGAAGTGTAGATACCGATCATTATGGGTGGGCTATCTATATATAGAAAATTCAAGGCTTGGAGTATTTTTTATAATCAAAACATCCAAGAAAGGCAGCTTTCCTGAATCTTCTAGTTCCATTGTGAACTGGAGGTATGAATCAAAAGAATTTAAATGTACCAATAAATCTCTAAGAGAGTCCTGTCCATTTTACCAAGCAAAAAGAATATCATCAACGAAACATAACCAGAGGGAGTGTTTAAGTGGAAACCATTCAAAGCAGATTGTTCTATGAAATCCATGTAAAAATTTGCCAAATAAGGAGATAATACAGTGCCCATGGATAGGCCCATAATTTGAAGGAAAAATTTATCTCGGAACTTAAAATACGAAAAAAACTTGCTGCAAAGGCGAACAAGCGTCATTATTGTGTCAATTTCCAAAGTTTTGTAATCTGACCGAGCAGAATTTTCCTCCAGTTTTCTTTGTAAGGCGTGCACACATTTATGGACATCGCATGTAGTGTACATACAAACTGCATCAAAACTAGATAAGATGGTTTCTTCTGCTGTACTTTGAAATTTTAACTTCTCAACAAGATCTATAGAATTTGTTAGGTAATATTTCTGTGTGCTTAAATGAGGCTTAAAAATGGTGGCCAAGAACTTTCCTACACCTGTAGCTGGAGAACTATAACATGCTACAATAGGACGTAACGGAATATCTTTCTTGTGGATTTTAGGCAGACCATAAAACATTGGGCCTGAACATCCCCTAGGGTAGAATTTTTTGTACAATTGAAGGGTAATTAGTCTACTGTCTTTTAAAATTTCTAATTATTTTCTCAACTGTTGTGTGTATTTGTCTGTGGGATCACTTTTTATTTCTTTGTAAGTATTTTTAACCATTAAAAGGGCATTTTCTGTCATTTCATAATATGCAGAATTCATAATTACTACTGTGTTTCCTTTGTCTGCTCTTGTAATTACTGTATTTAATCAAATTTAAGAGAACCTATTAACCTATCTAATGAAAACCGAAATGGCAGAAGAGCAAAAAGTATTGCTAGGCAAAAGATTCTTGCACGATGTCTTCGGTGAAAATCCTATTTTTTCATTGGTATCAGCTTTGGTCTTTCATTCAGTCTTTGCTCAGATCTTATCTAGTGAACTCTAAAAGGTTAGATATTTTTTTTTTTTTTTTTTTTTTTTTTTTTTTTTAGCACTGAGGATGACTTGGTGGAGGTCCTTGTCGAAATATATGCTAGTTTTTTGTCTTCATACTTTACCACTGGCTGACAAAATCCTCGCTTTCTCACCCTTTTTTGGTTTTATTTATCATTTATTATTTCCTTTCCTCTCTTAGCTTCATACGAATTTTATAATGTTCGCTAACGGGTGGTGGCCAATCATAGGGTCTAATTTTTATATCATATATGTAATCTTTTCTCAGGATATCATAGGTATTTTTGAGAATACAGTCGACAAGAGCCACTTCACACGCACCGTCGAATTTGATGGTGGGAAAGAGTTTCGTCCAAAACTCACTTGTTTTATTCAAATCATTGTAGAGAGGGTCGGAGACATTGGACATTAAAGCCACATAGAAACCATTGGGCATTGTTATCAACTGCAACCCAAGAATCAAAATCAGAGTTGTATCCTCGCCAACGAACAAGCAAGTGTCTCTTGCCCCTGCGAGTACGGCTCTTTAATATCTTTTCAATTTGATAAATTTCACTACTGTTTCGAACTTTTTGTAGTTCATAATCATAAAAACTGCCAATAATCTCAATAATTCCCCGCCAATAATTCCCCTTTTCAAAAATATTGCTGGTTCTATTAATTCAAACAGTGTCTCCAACATTGATTTTTTTCTTCAAATTTTTTTTCATTGGAATATTGTTTAAGGAAAAGTGTCAAATTTATTTTCACTGCAAAGAACTTCCTAAGGGCTAACATTGAACAGAGATCTATGGGGCCGTTGGTTATATATTTGCATGATTTTATCTAAATTATGAATAAAAGCAGCAGTATTTTTCAATGTACAATATCTTGAAATTAATTGACGAATCGTTCTTATCAATCGTTCAGCCAATGCAGCCTTTATTGGACTATGACGCTGATAGAGCTTTGTATTATATTTCAATATAACCTTTTGCACATGTAGATTAACAAATTCACTACCACGATTCATTTGAACTTTTCTATAGCAATCTTGTTCAATAATACTTTCTAAAGCCTGAGCCACTTCAACACCTCTCTTTGATCGCAAAGGAACATCATATACATAGCGACTAAAGACACTGATTCCCACTAGAATATATTTGTAGGATGTATTGTGCCGTCTTTGAATCTCATCTAGAGTTAAAAGATTGGCTTGCATTATATTCAGTGGGAAAAAGGCTTTAGTCTGTCGATATTGTTTGTCACGAAGCCTATGATTTCGATGTAGAGTGTAACTCGGTTAAATTTCTAGATACTGTTTTGTATTTTTCAAAGTGCTGTTGACACCGTCACTGACGTTAGAGGCAACTTTAGAAAGTGTTGTGGGGAACTTAGACTTCCAACTTTACCAATATGTTCATAAACATGTTTTAAAACTTCATCCATTTTGAACGCAAACACGTAGTGCAATGCCCGCTACTGTTTTGCATACTAGAGGGTGGTGCCTGCGACGGTGAGTTGATATCAATACGTATTCGCTTTTTCCTAGCCATCACGATTGTCGGTGCTATTAAATCACTGCAGCTGCTACTAGGAGTACTATTACTTTACAAGATTGATTTAAAATCTTCTTCCTCTTCTTTTTTAACTGGTGGTGTTGTTGGCGGTGTTGGTGTTAGAGGGCTGACACCTCTACTATATTTTCTGAATTTCTTTTGAATTTGCTATTGTCAATAAGACTTCTGTGGAAGTTTGATGTATTTAGAAGGTTGTCAAGATTATTGCCAATTGATAGAAGTAATTTAAGATTTGTAACCATAACACAAATTAAATCAAGTAGATTATAACTTTTTCGTTGAATTATAATTCGTTTCCATGTGTTATCGATTTGAACTTGATGATCATCACCACCACCACTTTCTACAATATGTTACAATATGTTACAATATGTTAATACTCTTTTACTCTGTTCCCGATATTTGTGTGGCAGAAGGTTTCCAATTGTTGTCACTATTGAATTCAATTCCTCCTCCTTTGATTGTGCTATTGCTCTTGCTGCAGAATCTTGAGGAGATGTTTCCCTTTTGGGGGTTTGGATCAATGACATTGACGGCGGATCTCTCACGATACGGTCTGTGCTTGTCCACGCAACGAAGTACATCTTGAAGTAAAACCACTTTTTATCATTGGCAATATTTTCATCATTAATGAATTTGCTTAAATTCTCCTTAAAGTTTTAAATTGGTGAAAGGACAAGTTCTGTTGGAGTCAATTTGTTGGGTTTTGCCATTTAGAGAAAAGTGTTTTACAAGTCTTGCGATTACTGGCAGTAAAAGTGTAAAAAAACTACCGCTCGCTTGAAGGAGACGTTTTCTTTTAAAATATTTTCCTTTGTTTTTGCAAGCCAAGGCACGTACAGTGGAACGGTGCTGCTTCGTCTGTTGTCTAACACCTTCTGGCAACTGTACATTGCTCTCGATGAAATTTAAACAAAGTTCAGATATTATAATAATAAATTACTTGTCAACACCATGTTTGAGTATGGCCTTCCTGAGTGTTGGTTTTGAAGTGCTTAGAACAGAAAATAAGTGTCTATTCTCTTGTAGTTTCTTTAGTGTCATGATGGCAACTAATAGCCCTTTCTACTGTTCGCTGGAAGATATACGTTAATTTCATTGTCGAAAACATTTTTGATAACACGTAAATCCTCGGGTGTATTCTGATTAAGCTCCAACAAATTGTACCCATAGGGCTTATTTGTCACCTGACTTTACGCTGAAAGTTGAAACTTGGAGGCACCGGGACATATTTGGCTATTGATACTAATCTTAGAACTTGAATCACGAACAACTCGATAGATAATATAGTAGGTTCAGTTCAAAGCAAGGGTCCTTATACACTTGCTCTGATGAAACAGATTGTGTAGAACTAGGTTTATGGAAATGTTTTCATGATGAGAGCGAACAGTAAACAGTTGTAGCATATCATTTGACCGTTGTTCAATGGATTCAGCTAAATCATCAATAATCAGCCATGAATTTGGCTCAATACTATTGAAAACATTAATTCCTCGTATGAATTGTATTGGCATAGATGTAGCAGCAGCAATAGTCATTTTTTTTGGTCATAGGACTTTTGCCAAATACTATAGCCATAGTAAATTTTTTTCAGTTTTTCCAAAAACATTTTATTATAGTTTTTAATTATTTTAGCTAAAAGCGTTGTTTTCCAGGATATTGACGGACCACAGAGAAATGATCTGAATGTTGTTTTAAATTGATATGTACTGCTGTTGACAGCAGTTGGACTACAACTAACTGTAAACCATACTTGTCTAATGAATAGATAATAATAGAAATTTCCCCTAGAATAAAGCAACAGCAGCATATATAGCAACAAGAACAACAAAAACATATTTTTTCTTTTATTAGCAACACTTTTTGTACAACAATAATAATAGCAAAAGAACAACAACAATTTAAGAATCGTATTTTTATTTATTGACAACGACAACAAGAACAACAATAAGAATATTTATTTTAAATAATAAATACACTACAGCAATAGCAATAGCAACAACACAGTTGAACATATTTGTAGACTAAGAGAATAAAATATAAAACACTATATACAACATTTAGAAGATGAGAATTCCCCCCCCCCCCGAGGCCAAAGGCCGGGCTAGACCGGGGCTAAGGCGGGGACTCCCACCACCGGGACCGGAAAGCATGGGGGTGGCCCGCTGCGGTGGAAAACAAAATCTGTATACAGTAGCCGCAACAAAAGTTAAATGATGATAACGTTGGTGATGGCAAAATAGAATGTATATTATAGGAAAATTATTGTTCCTCCAAAAAAAACCACCCAAAAAGTAGTACTACTTTGAATTTCAGTTAATTTATCCAGACCGAGTCGTTTTCGATAGTCCATGCATTCAAATCGACATGAAATATGGTAGTGACCATGGAGGAGTACTTTCACACCATCGTCAAGTATATAGACCTTGTCGGATATGCAAGAAATGACATTTCTTCCACTCTAACAGCATAATTTTTAAATTGTAATGAGCGAATTGGCATTACTTTTGCTCTTGGCGCTAGACTACTCTCCACACAGTTTCTGTAGACAGTCATGTCGAAATTATTTTTTAAAAAGTGTGTAGGCACCCCTTTGCATGCTTGTTTTAAATCCTTATCGCGTGTTTCTACACAGTATAATTTTGGACCAGGGAACACCCCATTGGATAATCAATCGCTCCCCGTCTCAGATTTTAACATTAACAATTGAATGGGGGGCCTGGAGTTTCACCAACTCGGGATAGATGCTCTCATTCCAATTCGTGTAATCCACCCGAGAGCTGATGTGTAAACCATTTTCCAAATCTTTCAATAAATTCTCGGTTTTAACTTTTAACAACAAAGAATCTGCGTGTCTATAGTACACTTGGACACTCCCCGCCCTTGTACCTTACACACATTGTAAAAGGATGACAACGAGTTTCTTGTAAATTTCTAGTACTGAACTCCCTCTCACAATATTCTTATTCAGAACGACATTTCTCTTTTTTATGGGTAGGAGAACCATATTCGGGTCTATGACAGTTAATGTTGTGAAGTTGGGGTCAGCGATAATTCGAGCACAATCTAGGGGGCAGGTTACGACGTCACAATGTAATCTGTTTCGTATACTTTCACACATTCTCCTAAAAGCTGAATTTAAAATAAGTTTATACGTTTCTTTTTCAACCTTTTGCCTGTGAACGTTCACTGACAAACGTATCAATAAATGTTTTAAGTAGGGTTTCTGGTCAAATTGCAGGGCTCTGTGTATCTTTGTAAACCCGAAGCCGATAGGCACCATCCATCGCAATAGTACAAGGTGAACAACAATATTCTGTTTCGGGTCCAGATCTGCAATTAGTTTCTGCTTGGAAGGGGGCCAATGCTTGCCCATATCCTTGACAAAAGACAAATTGTATGGACTCAAAGAGTCCTTGGTCACCGGTCTATTTACACACGGAAAAACAAAATCTTAGACGGAGTCGTGAAACGCCGTTGGTATGTGACCTTCACATTAAAAAAACCATCCTTGGAGACCATTTTCCTCGACAGTGGGAATTTCGGGGAAATATAGGGCAAAAGGATTTTCAAGCCATTTGTAGTTGCCACACGGTAAACTGTAGTGAGACACTGCTGA